>NC_135225.1:12499203-12681703 GCF_052324685.1 Brachyhypopomus gauderio | reverse complement strand
ACTGCCAAACCCTACCCACCACTACCAATCCCTACCAATCACTGACAAACCCTACTAAATCACTGCCAAACACTAATCAAACCCTACCAAATCTATCCATCATTACCAAACCATAACAAATCCTATACATTACTACCAAACCCTAGGAAATCCTACTCACTATCAGCAAACCCGACTAAACACTACCAAATACTACCAACCCTGACCAAACACCAATGGAAACTACAAGCCCATTGCTTCAGCTTTTTAAGGTCACCACATCTAACAATCCCCCCCCACCAGACGTGCACACTTTGATAAATAAAACAGCACCTGGAAAATGAGGTCATAATTTAAGGTTATATCCAATTCATCTCTGACAAACCGCAGATCCAAGACTGCACTCATTATGTCAAATTTAATCCAAGCATTATATATGGTGAAGATGATCACCCCACGTTGATATCCAGAGTGCGTCTCATGGTGTCTGTGCCTCATCATGTTGAATCATGTGTGGTGTGATACTGGTGGCCTAGTCTTATAAACTAGATGTCACTTGCGATTTAATTGGACCTAAATCAAATCTTTTGGCGTTTCATCTTCACCATATTTGGCTTCCTTAAAAAAAGCTGTTTCCATGGGGATGTTACAGTCCACATAACGGTGGTGATATATTAACAGGGTCAGTATTTATTCATGGGATGCAAATAAATTAAAATATTTCTCAAACAAGACTAAGGCTTCCATCCTGGTAATTTCCCTAATAGGTCAAAGCATTCAAAAATAACTGCCCCAAAAATCGGCTTACCACTGACAGGGACTCTAAAATTGCCCGGTCTTGGTGAAATCAAAATCTCTGGCCAGTGAGGTCACCTTGCGGCATGAATCTCATAGCTCAGAACAGGCTCAATAACAAGGTTACTGCAGACCGAGTCTCACCCTCAACTGCTGCCTGAACATCTGAAATAACTCCTGCACTTACCTCCTGCTTCCACAGGGGGCACTCCAAATCTTAGCCAACATGCCCAGCACTGGTATTACTCTCACATCACATGTCATTCTAGCTATTTGAGCGCCGAGTAGGACTACTGTGGGGTTTGGCAGGGAGGTACCTGCATCCGGCACACTCTCACTGACCTCTCTCAGAGGGATGATGAGGCTGCACACCGTCTCCTCCTTGCTGGTGAAGCAGATGTAGTTGGTGGAGACGAACATCTGGCCCAGGATGTGCGTTTTGTTGAAGGGCGTCCACAGCGTGCAGTCCGTGTGGCCGTCCAGCTTCTCGTCTTTGGGCAGGCGAAACAGCGCTCGGTAGCGTTCGCTCTTCGCTCTGGCATCCAGATCCCTGGACGAGTGGAGGAGAGAGACCAGGGTCACCAAAATGTGCAAACGTCAGTGGCAGGTTCAGGAACATCCGCAGGGTCAGGAACATTATTGTCTAAGAAATTATTCATCTTTTTAAAGAGGCATGCTGTTCAAGACGCAAATTGTTCAGGAGGCATGTTGTTCAAGATTGCCTCTTGGTCAGTGTCGGTCAGAAACATATCAAGGGAGTTTTCCAGTCACTGAAAAACTACTGTCTAGTAGTAGTAGGATTTCTCTAGGATTATACTACAAGTCCAGAAATCTTGATTCCTGCTACTTGACATCATGGCATTGAGTGCCTTCAACAACGGTAGCAATGTTTATGTCAGACTCAACCCCTGATTTCCTGCAAACTTGTCCATGTGCGAGGCAGCTAGGTGACCATCATACTGACCTACACCAACCATCACACTGCTATGAGGAGGCATATGAGCACTTGCAAAGTCTCGGCTCAAACTTTTAATTATTATAGAATTATTGGGTCTCGGATGGCCTGCTGTGTCCTTGTTTTGCAAGAAATGAGATTTGCACCTTTGACTTTTATTAGCTTGGCAAATAGTCACATTCCAGAGATTTTCATTATAATCTTTTCGGACTGCATAATGTGCTTGAACACTCAAATTCGTCTTCAAAGGCAATGAGGCTTCAGCACCTCGCTGAGGTTTAAATCACTTTACGAGCATGTGAATTACTGGGAGATGGTCTTGGTGGCCGGTGTGAATCCCAACTGTGCTTCACTGTCACACCCACATTCCTCTCACCCTTTTGTCTTCAGCACCATAAAATACCTGCATCAAACCCATCATGGACGTTTTCCAGGAAATAGTTTATAACGCCAGTGCTCACCAGGACACGCCTAATGAATGCAAAATGAGCGCCAGTATCTCAGATGAATTATTATACGATTCGACACATATACTTTTATTTTATATATTGCTTTCAACCTCAAGCTCTGACAACGTGCTTCCAGTGTGAAATGCGAGTGTCTTGCCTCCATCGTTGCATGAAACAAACATAACCCTGGTAGTAGTGAAAAATTAAATTTGGGTAAGTAACATTTTTCGTACTGTAGATAAACAAATCACTATCTTGAAAATATCTTCTAGCTATTCTGTCATGGTTATGACAGGAAGTGGATGATGCACAGAGTGTGTAGCTAGCCTCCGTGGGCATGCTGGGTAATCGCCACTGCATTTTATTAATCAGTAGAACAGAAGCCTGATTCTCCTTCTTCCCTTGTGCCACCTCACACTTCACGGGTTCCTAACAGGAACTGACCTCTTGAGGGCCGACACCTTCTTGGGTGACTTCCTCTTGAGCCTGGGCAGAGAGCGGTCCTGCTCGAAGCCCTTGTTGTCGAGGAGCTGCCGCATGGCGATGTTGGCCAGCTGCTCCATGAGCTTGAAGGTCTCGTTGATGTTGAGGAAGACGGAGAAGACGTGCTCGCTGCAGCGTGTGCACACACGCACCATGTCCGGCAGCAGGAGGGTGGCGCTCTTCTCCAGCTGCGTCACATCCGCCCAGCGCATCACCAGCTTGGCTACAGAGGGGACGCAAAGGGCGCCATCACCACAAAAATCCTGCACTCTGGACAGAGCTCATACACAAATGTTCCATCAACCCAGATGCTACTTTGTTGTGCATGTGCACGCACGTCATATGTTTTACGCAACAAGCAAGAAACAATTACCAGGAATCTCAACTATGATTTTCTATTATTCACAAACACTTTTTTTTTTTTTTTTTTTTTTTTACACACAACAGGAATTACTTTTGCAAGAGCAGCACACAACCCCCTACACCACGGCCTACACACACAACCACACCCAACCACACCACCGCATTATGCATGCACGCTACTATCCAGCAGCCACACCCACCCTCCTTGCCCAGCAGGTAGGAGTAGAAGCAGAGGTGGTTGATGCTGAGGTACAGCCAGCCCTGCCTGGGCACCCGGCCCTTCCAGTAGCTGCAGGAGTAGTAGTTCACCAGCTTCTCCTCATCCGGCATGCCAAACAGCTTGCGAAACTTAGCAATGGCCTCCTTGAATTTGTCAGTGTCATCGTCCTCCTTGATGTCGTGGTTCTTGTTGTATTCCGCAATGATGCCCTGTCAGAGTGTGAGAGAGTGAGCGATCAAATAACGTTGTGTCAGAGAGACTGAGAGACAGACTTATGTGATATAGTCAAAATACAAACACGCTCTGCTTCCTGTCCTCTACACATGGTCGATGTTTAATGCTTACTGTGTTTCTGCACCTTGGGCTACTGCAATAAATGAATCTCCCTCTGGGATTAATAAAGCGATCGATCCATCCATCATGAGAAGTCTTTCTCCAGTATCAGGAAGCAGGTAAGCTCATTTGCACTTCGATTTTGAAGTTGTCTGTAATAATCTCTATGTACAATGAACCAAGCTTCATATTTTATCTGCATAGTTAATTCAGTAGGCTGACCATACGCAGTTCATTCAAATGGTGTTAGGATCTAACTGTTATTAGTTGTGATTAATTAGTATTGCTCTCAAAGCAGCAGAAAGAGAAAGGGATCTGTTCCGCAGGGGGAGAGAAAGAGATCTGTTCCGGAATCCCCCCGGAGGATGGGGTGTCCCACCTGGATCTTGCCCTTGACGAAGGTGGTGATGTCATTCTCGTTGTCGAAGATGGACAGGGTCTGCAGCAGGTTGTGTTCCAACCACTCCCAATGTTCAGTGACCTCCCTGCGGGAGCTCCCTGCCAGACACACACACACACACACACACACACACACACACACACACACACACACACACACACACACACACACACACACACACACACACAAACAATCACTGTGACATGCATGTGATCCTTAGAACATGCAAGAGGCCCATGATGCACAGTTACCCTATTGGTCATCATGCCCCGTCACAAAAGTTCCTGATATTCATTACTTATTGATTGCTTGGTATCAGGTTACAGCAACTTCAGACGCCCCGGCCTTTTCTAGACTCTTCTGGTGTCTTTTCTGCTGGCCACTCAGACTGAACACTGTAGGTCAGGTGCCCTTTGCATTCATTTCATTTTTGGACATTTTGGACATATAGCTGATCTCATGTGTGAGGAACATACCCCCCACCCTCTTGTTTTCATTGGCTAATATTAGTGAGTGCCCACACTTAAACACACAAAATGATAAAAGAGATCGATGGATAGATAAAGAAGGAATAGAACATGAAAAGAAAAGAAGAAATAAGATACATGTAGGCCGTTGCAATGAGCATTTCAGCTACAGCCGTCTCTGCCCTGCCTGGGAGTTGAAGGAGGATGAAGTAGTGAAACCCCTCCCAGTCTCCACCACCCAACCCCCACCTTCTAGCTGCACTCAATACACATTAGTGCAAAGAGGAGGCAACACTTCCCCTCAGGAGGGCTAGATGTCCCTCTCTCTCCCCTCCCTCTCCCAAAAAAAACATCTCCTCGGTGAAGACTGCACTTCTGTTACTCACCCATCCTTAAACCTGCAGCGGGAATCTAAACCTGTGATGACTACAAAAAGTCAGACCGCAGTTCGACCTCCTGAAGAACACACAGCTTACAACAGCGCTGTGACCTTCGTTAGGAGACTAGGGAAATATGTTATGTTCGGCCACGTAAGTGCCATGGTCAGATTCAATTAAGCACGCTTAGATGCACCGCTCTTAAAAGCCTTCAAGCGAGAGGCAGAGATTTAGACTCCATAGTGCTCCAGTAGCAGTGTACACAAGAGGGGCTGTTGTAAATCATGGCTGAGAGACAGAGCAGTTTACACAAGGACACTTCCACCTACCCACACACTGACATCTACTGCAGTCATACAGTTACAGGACCAAAAGTTCCACGTCATTTAAAGAGGGGAGAGTAAACACGATATGATTTCACAGCACTTCACTTCCCCTTGAGGCCTGGTGGGGCAGGAGGTGCCTGGCAATGATCGGCAGGGACAGGCCAGATGTAAGGGAGGATTTCCCAATGAGGACACATTATGGCTCCTGAGAGCCTGTAGCATACCGTGGGCAATGGTCCAGTACACCAGCGAATCAGGAGTCTGGTAAAGGATTCTGTAAGGGGCCACACGTGCACTGGAGTCCAGCACTACATCCAGAGTTCCCACCAGCAAACCTGCAGGAATACAAGAAATTCCAGATTTAGTAACCACAGAGGAACCGAGAATATATGGGAATATTCTCCATCAGTGTTCAATTGAGATGTTCACTGGAACAGCCTACACGTCATGGTTCTAGAGAGCTGCTTGTTTTGTTCAGAAACACTGCTACTGCACATAGGTTCATTTACAAGAAAGCACGTTTACTTTTAAAAGGGAACAGACGGACGCCTTGCACTCAGGATCCAGAAACCTATGACCAGTGACGCAGTGATTTTTGCAGTAACCCTGTAAAGTCCATGTCTGTTCAGACGTGTCCATACTCACTCACCATCCAGATTTAGAACTGGGGATTTTTTTTGAGGTGTGTGTGTTTGTACATTGCGTGTAGTTGTTACCGAGTTACACAGAAAATGGGAAATATAGTGTATGTTAGTTTCTATTATATTAAAGAGAATGAATCACTGTTAGTCACTGTGTTTGTTGGAGCCATCTAAAAGCTACCACTGAATTCTCACACTTATATTGTATTTACAGCAATGCTGTACAATTTAACACCATCTGGGCACAATGGTTTCACACCATCAAACAGGCAGTGACAATGCGAGAACAGTCAGACCCTTTTACTTACCCAAGAACCACTATAAAATTCCAACATTTACATAGAAAAGAGCCCTAGAATTACAAAGCAAGAGATCACTGGGCCCACTGGTTTGTTACATAATCAAAACAGAAAAGGGCTTAAGAAACCTCTGAGCAGAAATGAGGCTTTGGCCATGTAGTTAAACAGCTGAAGTAATAAAAGGCCAGAAGCTGCCCTGTGAACAAGGACAAACCCTCGCCATAAAGCCACCGACAGCAGCCTGGGGCTGAGATGCGAGAATCACAGAGATCAGAATCACTCAAAAGCAGCAGCACAGATCTGCTGGCACTGGGCTTCCTACTGGTCTCCAGGGACGACTCGCTTTTGCATGTGCAGACTGACTGATGCTCATCCATGCAGCGCACACACGCACGCATGCATGCTCACACACACACACACACACACACACACACACACACACACACACACACACACACGAAACTACACATGCTGGTGCAAACACACAACCTTTTGAGAGCCAGCTCTTCTGCTGTAGGGCCAGCTTAAACAAGGTGTCTGAATACAATCACATATCAATGGCTCAGTCTTTGTTTGAATGTGTGTAACCCTCTAAACACTCAGCCAGGCATCGACAGGGAATATGTCTCTAGTAAGCTATTACAGTCTAATTTAATGTGCTGTAGAAAAATTAACAAGCTGAATCTGAGCTAAATGCATGAGTGCAACCAATATACTGGTAAATCAGTTGAGCAGATTTGAATCTGAATCAGATATGAATAATTTCTGCAGCTTTTTTATGTCCTAATACTCTGCCATTCAAATCAGATTTTCTCCTTTTATACCAGACTTTCGTCTGATATTCACACTGTGGTTCAAATCAGATCTGCTTTGAACCACATCCCTAAGCAACCCCATGTGAACATGACGCCTGGATCCACAAAGATGATCATGTGATCATGTGGTGTCCATGTCCAGCCAAAACAAAGTAACCAACAGATTATTGTAGGACTAAATCAGGTGAGTGGAAAACAGAAACTCACAGAGGATGACAAAGATGATGAGACCCAAACCAGTGTTGGACTTTTCCATATCCCTAAAACAAACACTCCCTCAAAAATAAATCCTCTTTCAACCTGAAACCTGAGGAAGGAGCCTGCTCATCCTGTTCTTTGTCAACGCTCAAACATGATTCTTTGCATTACCCACATACCAATCACTCAGACACAGACATTCTGATCTACATTTGGCTCTACACTTGGATATTTCATTACAAACTCTGCTATTTTCCCGTGTAAAACGTGCAGATTCACACACTGAATTTTCAATCTTTGCCTCTAATGGGGAAATGGCCACAAATCCTGGCAGTAACCATGAAAGTCTGCAGGCCTCTCACAGCCATATGACCATTTCACTTCCCTCTTTTGTCCCTCGGCCAGGCTGAGCTGTGCTATCCTTGCCTGCTTGAGAGAAACTCCGAGCAGCACGTGATGTTTTGAGGTCAGAGCCAGGGGCAAGGTCATTTGCGGAACCTCCTGTCCTGAATTCACCGGTGTACAATACGACCCACTCTGCTCCATGCGGACACCACAGCCTGTGCTTCATTCCCTCACACTGTTGTCATTTTTGTCCTCTTTTAACTGTCTCCTGCGTTTGGATCCCAGTTTTTCCTCAGACGGGCCATTGTTCTCGGTAGGGCGAAGGCTTAAAATCGATACGATCTCAAATTACATGAACCTAAAAGGTCTGTGGTGGAGAACTATAAACTGGAGAGCAATCTCATGTACCCTTGAATCTCTGCAGCTGAAAACGACGCTTCTCCTTTCTCTTAACTTGAATAACCCCTAGTCTGTTTAATAACCTGAACACATCATGGGGCTCAATGCTGGAAGCTATGAACAACCAGTTATTAGATACATGACAGAGAATTATGACTATTTGATTCTCTGCATCCACAGAATAACAACAACAACAACAATAATAATAATAGCTCGCCAGTGGAGGACGAATGCAAAGCAAGCATGGGGTTAGTCACAATCTTTGGTTTCATTAACCCTCATAAACTTTGCATGAGCAGCCAATGATAAACAGGTTCCTTTGGGCCTGGCAGCCAATCACATTCTCTACACATCCGCTTAAGGAAAGCGTGGAAAGTGCTGGGAAGTGTGGAAAGTCGCCCAGCCTGAAGCCAGTCAGCCTAAGCTGTGCTTCTCAGGGGCCTTAACTAATGCTGAGAGCTTAGGTTTACTGCATGCTCTCTCTATCAGTGCCAAACGCTGTGTGTGGTGCGTGCGCCTCGATTCCAGCCTCCTCTGGGGATCCGGTCCCAGCCCCAGAGGGTGGAGCCTGTGTGCCAGGCTCTCGGCCTCCCCTCTCAGCGCCAACTGGCACGCCGGTCATGCATTTACATAACGATGACATCACCGTCGCCCAACGAAGTGGCAGGCCCTGCTGCAGCTAGCGATCTGCCCCTGGCGGAAACCAGCAGACCCACACATTTGCTAACCTCTCTAGGATTAGTCAAATTGGAGATTTAATGAGGTTCAAAGATCTGTTTCTCAAAACGTGTGCTTTATTTAACAACCAAAGCAATCATCAGATGGTAGGCCCGATTTTGTTCATCTCACGCGGGTAAAGCAAAGATGTGTAAGATTGTAAACCCCATGGACAACAGCAGGAAAATGCGTGACTTATCAGGATTAAAGATTGTTATGTTACACAGTTCTACAGGGAGGCACAGAAAAGCTTCTGATTTTTCAGAGAATGAATAAACAGAGATTAAAGTCTTGGTTCACTCCATGGTAGTGTCCATATTTCAATATATCAGGAAATAAAATAATGAAAAACTGAGTCACTACAGAATAGCACTGACAGTAAAGGTACGAAACCATAGAAACCCAGGATGGATGACATGGATGTAGAAGGTGACCAGGGTAGGTGGTGTGGATGTTGTGAAGTTACCCAGGTAAGGTGATGTAGATGTTATAACCAAGGTTAGGTATTAGTTGGCTGGAATTATTTTCAGTTACTGTACTCGAATGTGTCAGATGTTGTCTATTATTAGTTGAACTTTGAATTACAATGAGAAGCAATTCACTTGCTCTGAGGCTCTGAACATAGTCACTCTGCCATGACTCCCAAAATAGAATGAATCCTTAGAAAAATCATCACACTCTTCATCCACACAGGGCCGGAGTGGGCTCCTTTTTCAGCCCGGGAGTTTCATGCCCAAATCCGGCCCAAAATTATTTTTCCCTCCCAATCGGCCCAAACTAGAGATTGACATGAGCCGGCCCATCGGGAATCCTCCCGAATCTCCCGATTAGCCACTCCGGCTCTGCATCCACACCAAATCCAGTATAGTCAAAACAATACCAGAGAAACAAAACAATACAAGTATGGGCCACAGATGGAGATCTGCATGTGCAGGGTACCCGGTCCACAGATTCACTGGAGGGTCACATGTTTCAGGGCAGCTCACACCGCATGTGTCAAGACCCCATCTTCAACCTCACAGCATGAATGAAGCAGCTCACGGAGAGCACCTGCTATGCCTGGAGGCCTCGTTCCCTCTCCGCCTCTGGCGCCGTTCGAGCAGTGAACGAGCACCAGTGATTCAGCAGGAACGTCTCAGATATCTCCGTGTTTCGGCAGACATTCACAGCGGCCTGTGCCACAGTACCAAGGAAACGCGCTTAACAGCTGAGAACAGCACGTGCTCAGCTGTAAACAAGTGACCTTTTAATCAGCTGATGAATAACATCTTATGAAACACAAGTTTATTTCTTAAAGCAGTTACTTCTGAACATTTAGTCATTCTAACTAAGCACAACAACAGTCACTGACATAGCTCCTGCAATATGTATGAAATTAAATATTTAGAGAAAATATTTCCATAAATAAGGTTCATCTGGTACTAGAAGTACTTTAATGAATAATCAATTACTGTGATACAAAAAAAAGATCCGACTTAATTTTTGTGTAGAAATCTAGTAAATATAGTGTAAAATACTGTAGTATATTTCTAATATTGAAAACAACGTTCTAGTATATTAAAACATTGAAATGAATAACCAACGAGAGCTAAAACGTGTGCACAGATGAACTCCACGCACCTGTCAAGCGCTCGCGACATATGCGTGTCCCAAAACAGCTGATCGTTCACCTGCTACCTTGTTATGCCACGTTGATGATACACACTGCAAACATCTACGAAATTCAGCAGCCGTAGTTGCACACAGATTGAACTAAGTCAATTAAGACATTAAAGCGCGTTTGCCTTTGCTCGAAACAGAATGAAATAAGATATAAGGCCCTTACCAGCGAGTCCGCCGCCTCCTTCTCCGTGTCCCTTTCTTTTCTGAAGAACGAAATATGGGTTCGCTCGTTCGGTCATCCATAGCGCGCTGGCCAGCAGGACCTCCTCTGGGTTCACCCACATCTTCACCTCAATCTTTCTATGATGGCATCAAAACCCCATTGATTGAACTCCGTTGCTTTGAATCCGTGTCTTTCACTTCAGGCGTGCAGCACGATGGCTCATTCGCGTGTGAAAAGCACTTATTCCTAAACTCTATTATAAAATGTCGCGATCTTAAACAAAACAATAAAACGTAAGGACCAGGGTGTTCGGAACCAATCAAGCTCAAAACGCGATACTACAGACGCTCTATCGCAAAGATCCCGATTGTATTCATATTCACCGCAATCCCAGAGTGCATTCGGCCATAACCCACACTGAATATATTACAAAAATAACGAAACATTTACATATGCATTAAAACGAGCTCGCGGGCAGCCGAGCACGCGCGGTGCAGCACGACGTTTGCGTCTTTGTCGTACGTCCAACACCGTACGCCGCTGTCAGGTGCGCGCGACTGCTCCTCTGTCTATTAAATACAGTCAACGCCAAATGGTGCTACGCAAACGCACGTTTTATCAATACATTGTTATGTTGACCGCCCACTGTCTGCTGCGCTTCCTACCACGCAAAATAAGCAACGCAATAGTCCAATACAGCTGGAAGCATAAGCGACTCTCTAGCGCCGCGGTAGCGCGCGCAGTAGCGACAACACGCGTCATGGGCCGCGCCGTGACGTCAGCACGGGGGTGGCACGCGGGTCGGGCCATAGAGGTGTAGAAAGACCATAACAATATAGTCTCAGAGCATCTTATGCATAATCATAAAGCTTATAATAACTTTATTTTAATTGGGGAAATAATTATAATCTCGAACAGCCATAGTGAGCCACAATGTAATCAGCAGTTAAAAAACCGAAACACGGTCATAATTTATTTGGTATACTATTTTCCAAAGCATCGCTTTTGTTTTATTTAAATGTATTACATTTAGAGGGGGTGGCGTGGCGAAACTCGTGTAGAATACATGTTAAGTATGTCATGTAAACACCGGGTCAGTGTGGGCGCGTCTTTACCGACCACAGAAGAGTCCAGGGGAGATCCCTGTGCGCGGTGAGTCCATATCCAACCCGCTCTCTCGGTCGTAGCATACTCATCTCTGAAGTTTTGTGGTTAAGTTCATTATTTAGTGTAAAGAAATCTGACCTCGGATCAGTAGTCGTCCTCAGCGATGACACGTGAATTGCAATGTGGAGTGGGATTTCACAAAACCAGATTTGCCTGTTTTGTGTCTGATAAATCTTGAAATTTCCTTTCAATTACTTGGCTTAACTAGAAAATCAGGCTTTAAAAAAAGATTAGCAATGGCCAAACTGCCACTCCACGCCCACTCGCTAAACCCCTTATCAAAGAGTTTATCCCTGCAGCTAAATACGCTCTTACACGTGGCCCGAACACTCGTCTGATTTGGCACTAAAGTTCTAAGACTGAGGTTTTCCATGACAACCGCAGCACAGTGTCAGTCACAAGTGGTGGGCCGAGGAAGAGGCTAGGAAACTGTGCATTTGAAGGTTTTACACATTGGTTAATGTGCTTGTTGTTAAACTGAGCTCTTTCCTGTCTTGGCAAAACAAAGACAAAAATAAAGTGTAGGCCTATGTGACCACAGAAGCTCGAACGTGAGAGAGGCTTGTTTGTGAAGACTGCTAGAAACTCAAGAGTATACCAACAACGTGACTTATTAGACCAGGGGTACTCAACTAAATTTGTCCGCGGTCCAATTTTGGCAGATAGCCTACCTATGACCTGAGGTCCGGTGCGGCGGGGGTGGCGAACGTAAGTTGTTTGGGGGGGTGGCGAACGTAACACTCGTGACGGAGTGTTTTTTCAATAGCCCTGAAATAAATGCTCCGGGTTTTTTTTTTGGTCCGTATCCAGTTAATCAGGAATGAGATTGGGTCCGGACAGGACCGCGGTCCGCCAGTTGAGTACCTCTGTATTATACGATAAACTAACTCCCTTTCTTCAAGCCACAGTAGCTCATAACGTTATTTATCAAATTCAGAAATGAATGAATGGAAAAATCCTTATTTAAGGATTTAAATAAAAATCTTAGATAAGAAACTCAGAGCAGATTGCATTAGAGAAGCTCTTTTTGTTCTTTGACTAATTGTATAATTGGATATGAAAATTAAATTGTAACCTGGTAACCAGTTGTTCATTGCATTGGAAATTATATTGGGAGATGAAAAGGTTCTGGGCAATTGTTCAGACTTATTAAAGACAAGATATGCATCAGATTTGGGGCACATACGCAGTGTAGGTTCTATGTAAGTACAGCAAGTAACAAGGAAATTCTATCCATGATATGGAAGCAGTTATTGTTCATTCAGAAGAAGAGTCCTTCAAGAACATGCTAAGTGAGCAGGTAATGTTAGAGGTCGTCATGTCTTCCTGAACCCATACTTGAGAAGCATTTGTCAGTGCTTGTATCTTACTGAAAATCACCTATATCACTTCACACACACAGTGTATGCTTTTTTTTTGTATTGTTGTAAAATATACCAGGATTGAATTGATAACAACAGACTTTATTGGGTGTGTTGAAATGTTTAACAGCTGTGAGGAGGTGTGGGGCTGGGGCCTGGACCACTGTCATTGAGGTCTAGTGATGGGGGGGCTTTACAAACAACCACAGAGACCAAAACAGACCGACTGACATTTAAGGCCCTCATTTAAAGACAGATTAGCAAAATCTAGAATCACATTGTTATGAATCACATTGCTGTGAATTAGTATAGCAGTGTTTAAGTCTTAGATGCTTGATGGTGCTGTTGTAGTTCCATGGTTACTGGTCAATTAACCACAATGTACTGTTACACAGACTGAAACCATGCAGACTGAACTTTCTCTGGGCTTTCTCCCTCTGACTCAATTAAAGTCCATGTTTTGAGATCTGAAACTCACCTTTTGAGGTCAAGTATAGCAAAAATATCGGGTGTTTTTCATGACGTCTTGTAAATGTCATATTTTCACTTCTGACTGATTAAAAGAAATGAGCTGCATTAAAACAGTTTCTCCCAGTACAGGACATGATGTAACACTGTGAGTTAGGATGGTCAAACTCAAAAGAGCTCTCGTATGCCATGGGAGAAACAAACAATGGTTAAATGGGTTTGGAAAGTTTACAGTGACATCACTGGACACTTAAATTGAATGGTTTCATTTGAGGTCTTTTAGTACTTTAGAAAAATTCCCCATATTATGTATGGAATGAGTAAATAATTCCAGACTACATGCATATACATACACATTTCTGACTACACGCATGAACAAACAAACAATACAGCTACACTGGAGTTTCACGCTTCCCCTGCTCTGAAATAGCTGGAAGATAGGGCACTCAGCACACTGAAGAGAGCTGGCTGAAGATAGGGCACTCAGGACATTGAAGAGAGCTGGCTGAAGATAGGGCACTCAGGACACCATAGGCAGTAGGCTGAAGATAGGGTACTCAGGACACTGTAGGGAACAGGCTGAAGATAGGACACTCAGGACACCATAGGCAGTAGGCTGAAGATAGGGTACTCAGGACACTGTAGGGAACAGGCTGAAGATAGGGTACTCAGGACACTGTAGGGAATAGGCTGAAGATATGGTACTCAGGACACTGTAGGCAGCAGGCTGAAGATAGTGTACTCAGGACACTGTAGGGAACAGGCTGAAGATAGTGTACCCAGGACACTGTAGGGAACAGGCTGACGATAGGGCACTCAGGACACCGTAGGCAGTAGGCTGACGATAGGGTGCTCAGGACACTGTAGGCAGCAGGCTGAAGATAGGGTACTCAGGACACTGTAGGGAACAGGCTGAAGATAGGGCACTCAGGACACTAGGCAACAGGCTGAAGATAGGGCACTCAGGACATTGTAGGGAACAGGCTGAAGATAGGGCACTCAGGACACTGTAGGGAACAGGCTGAAGATAGGGCACTCAGGACATTGTAGGCAGCAGGCTGAAGATAGGGTACTCAGGACACCGTAGTCAGTAGGCTGAAGATAGGGTACTCAGGAAACTAGGGAGCAGGCCCAAAGATAGGGCACTCGGGACACCGTAGGCAGCAGGCCTGATGATTGGGCACTCAGGACACTGTAGGCAGCAGGCCCGATGATAGGTCACTCAAGACACTAGGTAACAGGCCCAAAGATAGGGCACTCAGGACACCGTAGGCAGTAGGCTGAAGATAGGGTACTCAGGAAACTAGGGAGCAGGCCCAAAGATAGGGCACTCAGGACACCGTAGGCAGTAGGCTGAAGATAGGGCACTCAGGACACTGTAGGCAGTAGGCCCGATGATAGGGCACTCAAGACACTACGTAGGAGGCCCAAAAATAGGGCACTCAGGACACCGTAGGCCAGGGATGTCAAAGTCAAATACACCGAGGGCCAAAAAACCAAATTTGCTACAAGCCGAGGGCCGGACTGGTTCAATGTTTATTAAAACATATTGAAATGATTGCACATAGCCTATTGAACCAAGACCTAACACAGTGTTTATTATTTAATGCTTAAATGAATAAAGCAATATTTTCTTATGGATCTGTCAGTAATTTCAAGTGAAAACATTTTTCAACAAGCAAACAGATAAAAACAAACTTCCTTCAAAGAAAACATGTTCTGTACATTAAATGAAAAAAGTAATAAAGGTTTGAAAAATGTTGGAATTTAGGCTAAAGTACTTGAAAATGCTTGAAATTGTAACTACTTCGTTTCACAACAAATATCTATCTGACTGAACAGTTCTCTTGTATTACGTTAACAAATACGAGCCTCTTGTAATTCCAGGACGAAACATGAGAGAACGTGAAGACGTTAAGATTGGGCGTTTTGAAAATAAACAACCATTAAATAATGTGATTAAAAAGCGAATTATTTCGAATCATTTCGAATAAATGTATAAATATTAAACTTTATTAAGTTTAACGTGCTGGTGCGCGCAAAGTTACAAATTTCGAGAGGTGCATGACCTCGCGAATCAAGCGCGCGACGCCCTCGTGCACGGGCAGAGCCACTGCGATTACGTCATTTTCGCCGCGCTGACCCTCGCCGCTTGTGCGCACTGCAGTGACTTCGCGGGCTACTGTTGCATTGTGGGGAATGTAGTGTTTGTGCGTGCAAAACACCATCGGGCGGCTGTGGCCTGCGGGCCGGTTCTAATAGTAACTAAATATCATCCAGGGGGCCATAGATAATCAATTCACGGGCCTTGACTTTGACACATGGGCCGTAGGCAGTAGGCTGAAGATAGGGTACTCAGGACACTGTAGGCAGCAGGCCCCAAGAGAGGGCATTCAGGACACTGTAGGGAACAGACTGAAGATAGGGCACTCAGGACACTGTAGGCAGCAGGCCCGATGATATGGTACTCAGGTGGACATGGGTAATAATGCCGAGCCGAAGGACAGATTCACTGGTTTCCAGTTCATACCTGTTACGAGTGTTGCTTTCCATCATAGAAAACACAGCCATGCTGTTATTTTTAAACTGTACAGTCTCTAAACAACCTAAACAAAGTCAAACGGACCAATCATTTAGGTGCTCAAAAACCCAACTCTCTTTTTATGGTTTGTGCATAGCTTATTGGAAAAATGTTTGAGCAACATTCATCACCTTTTACTCTGAACCCTTGAACCTTGATGATACGGTGGTAGCATAGTCTGTACCTGCACTGGACCACCAGTAAACCAACATTACACATCGTCTACCATGGGGGGACCCTTTTCAGATGCAAGATGACTTGCAAATGACTAAACAATTAGTCATCTTAATTGTAATGGGATGTCAAACAAGCTCATATAGGTTTGATGGTCAACTGACCTTTGGTCATATTCAGGCACGTTAGGCTACAGCTGATTATAATAGCATAGCATTTTTGCCAGCTACACTTTGCTGTATCAGCTCTTAAATTCACAGGTTAATTTCTTTAACCTTAAATTCTGTAATGCTAGTCATACCACTACCACTACTACTAATAATAATCCAGGACACCAGGGGAGGCACATTTGAACTTCTGGTGTCATATGTTTACACCTCTCATGTCTGCACTCTTTGTGTGATTAGCATTATTTCTCATCAGCGTGTCCATCGTGTCCCACACAAGGTATCACGGCCCCTAGGAACACTGTGGACAGAGGTGTATTAGAGAGGGGAATATAGCGTAGGCGGCCAATTATTCTGGCCACTGCTGCACATCTGTGCTGGTCAGGACCACATTCAGATGTACCCTCGCTAAATTACTGCAGATCTATTTGTGGGTAAGGAACTGGATGGAGTCATGGCTAGGTCTGACATCCTCACATGTATATGATCAAGAAGAAACTGATGGGTTGTATGCTGCCCAAGTGATGTGGGGAGGAGAGAGGGCTGTAATGTAAACGAGATCAGCCTTGACACTGGTGGAAACTCTAGAGGTGCAGTCCAATCACATTTAAAAGCTTGTTGGGGCTTTGGCTGTTCTTCTTCTCCTACTTCCTTCGCCCCACACTCATCCTCTCTCCCTCAGCATTTTCCAGAGGCTAATTTTAGCACACCAGTTTCCTCTTGCTGCTCCGACACTGGAGACTACCAAGGCACTCGTTCTCCCAGTGGCCCAGGAGGCTCTCTTTATCTCCAACATCATCGTGACTGCAGAGTCAGTGAGAGGGAGAGAAAGAAAGAAAGAGGGCAGAGTTGGTAGAGTGGTAGAGATCTGTAATTCTCTCTGTTTATCAAAATTCATTCAGTTCAACATGTAATCTCTATGAAAG
The DNA here is from genome assembly GCF_052324685.1 of Brachyhypopomus gauderio. Lineage (NCBI taxonomy): Eukaryota > Metazoa > Chordata > Actinopteri > Gymnotiformes > Hypopomidae > Brachyhypopomus > Brachyhypopomus gauderio. The sequence continues at coordinate 12,664,473 of NC_135225.1, read as the reverse complement.
AAGACTCTCCCATTTTGAGCATGTTATGAAGTGCACATGGTACAGGGGGACTTCAAGCAAACAAGTACAAATTAAGCAATCAAGACCATGAAACACCGGTAAGATGTTCAATTTAGATTTGTCAAGATATGGCTTATAACAGTGATGTAAGGAAATGTGAAATCCTTACTGCTCAACTACTATGCAGGTTGCTAAAGAGCATCATTGCCCTCTAGTGGTTAAAAAATATCCCATGACATGAGAGCCATATTTCAAAAAAACAATATAGCTGAGAGCTAAATGAGCGTTTGGTGTGATACTCATTAAAATATTTTAATTATGATCTTTCTGAGAGAAAGATTCTGTTCTGTTGATCAATTTAAATCTACACTGTTAAAGAGAAAAGGCTTTGCATAAGATTGACTGCACTAATATTAGCCTCATAGCAGTCATCAAATAAGCTAACCATTTGCAGTAGTCTGCTGTCTTAAATATTGGTTAGAGCTTTCAGCTTCTGTGTAAAAAACACATCAGTCAGAGTGAGTGAGATGCTACTTCAGGTGAACCTTTACCACTGTACAGATCTCAAGGGTGAATCTCTGGCCATGCATGGAGCACAGAAGCACTGAACCCCTATAGATTCCCAAGCCCAGTGGGAACAAAAAGAAGGTTTCTGGTTTATATAGCAAAAGTGGACCATCCAGCAGTGTGGGTCACCTCAGGGAACATTTCCGCCCAGGTAGCGGGTTTATTTTCAGCTGTCTCTACTACGTTAGTCTCGTAAAGCTGTAGTAATGGGAGGAGATTCACAGGGATCATCTCCGTAAATAAACTGGAGAGGGATCTGATCTTCTGGGGCAAAAAACAGACAAACACAATATTTTTATTTAAAGGCTTTAACAACAAATCATTGGTGAGAAAATGACCAAGAGCTAAAGAAACGACCTCCTGAGACCTGGGCTACCATTTGCTGCTGCAGTGATACGTCACTCCCAGCTCACTCCCAGTCTTCTTAGACACAAAGATCCTGAAAAGACCAAAATGTCCTTGATACACCCACTGTGCAACATTGATGGTTTGCAGGGGTTTTGCTTTAATATACTGCATCTAAAACTCCCCAGAGCCCAACTCACGATCCTGCATCTGTTCCAAACCCTCGGCTATGGTGTCACATAAAAGTCCTTCTAAGGGAGTGTCTCTTAGACACCTGTTCACCTTCCAACCTCTGTCAGGAATTCCCATTACCCACAGGAAAAACAACAGTTGTTACCTGTACTGAACTTCTACGGCTTTGTCAAATGTAATGACACTGTAGAAATAAAAATGAACCAGTGAGATGTTAAACAGAGCCAGACCCTCATCATTATGTCAACTGTTATCAGGAAACAACAGCATGGTGAAGGGGCAGCTGATGAAAACCACCTGAAATGATGTAACATACTGCACAACTGATGCAGTTTTACACCACATGTAGTGTCTTCGTGTGAAGAGTATTAGGTACTGCACCATCCTTTGATAAATGCAAATATATTATTGACCGCAACAGCAGATGATTCACCTGCATTTTCTAAATCTCTTGGATACAAAACACAACACAATTGATTTGAAAAAAAAAAAAAGCGCTAACATTTTATTGTACCCCACAATCATAGACTCAAACACGTGCGACATTGTAATAGAACTGAATACAAAGACAGCCAAATATATTTACATTGTACTCTGTAACAAAATAGCAATACTATTCTGACTGTGCTGGATGCTGTAGACAAACTTTCTTTCATAGTAATCTCGAGAACCATGGCCATTTAATGGGAATAAATTAGGAACCTTTTAATCCACCCTTTGGCAATCTTAACATACCATACGCCCTTTGAGCTCTGCAGCCCTGTAAAAACATGTGCTGCAGGAATAGCGATCAGCCTGGTGATCTTTTAAAAGACTGCATGTGCTCCTTGTGCATTTCCAGATAAACGGAAAGAGGGGAAGTTCAACTGGATCCATTTAAGAGCCTTGAAACGACGAAAGATCTCAGGTATGGCATTTTGCACATGATTTAAAGTACAGGACTCCCACATTCCAAGTTGTGCAGTTCACGGCCCACCTCGTTTTTTAAAAATGTTTGAGTAAGCGCAGGCGAGAGTGTGACCATGGAGAGCGGAGCAGCAGAATCTCCAGACAAAAGCATTCTGCAGTCATTCATGAACACAGACACTTCGGTCTTAGTCCCTACGTACCACATAAAGCTTTTTGTGTTGAAGACTAACAAAGCAACACATCTAAAAGTATAAAATCCTCATGGTTCAGTGACCTCTGAACTCAGTGGGGTTGCTGTGTGTGTGTGTGTGTGTGATAGAGAATGCGAGACAACAGTGATACTTCGATATGCTGCAAATTGTGGTGTGGAGATTATCAAAGCCTTCTGGGAAATGTAGTCTAAACATACAAGGCCCTGGTGGGACCAGCAACAGTAAGAAAAACAAAATAAACAGAGAAATGCAAGTGATTGCTACAAACAAGCTCCCTCAGATCCACCTCATATTGGTTCCACTGAACACAAAAGCCTGGTTGTCTGAAGCCATGTACAGCACTGGGGAATCCTTACTGAATAAATCACTTCATCTAAGACTAAAGAGCAGTACTAAACATAAAATACAGTTAAAAAATAGATTTTTGGGGGTGTCACTTTTATCAAATTACTCATTAACACATACACATATAGTAGCTAACATAAATTACCAAACTAGCACCACACAAACCAACAGAATAACAATCACAGAATATCACATTTGGATGAATTGTGCCTCCCAATAGCTGGTTTTATATAAAACATATAAGTCAGTTAAGAGAAGTAAGGACAAAACCAACAGAGATTAAATCAATCTAAACCTCTTAGGACACATCACAGTACCTTGTGCTAACTGACCGACTGCTGGAGAAAACATACTCACTTTCTCACACACGCACGCACACACACACACACACACACACACACACACCCATGTGATTCCAAACCTCTCAATCAGTTCTTGTGTGACATAATGAGATGATTAATATAAAATAAGTACATGGTCCATCTTATACACTTTACATGGAATTGTACATAGAGAATATGGAGAAACACATATAATACTCAAAGAGAAGTATGAAAAAAACACTTGTTTTGGTTAGTGTTGCAAAACATTTGTATGTGCCTTCAAACACCTTCCACTGGCCATCAGGAATAACAGTGAGTCGATGCCTGTGCTTCTAGTTTAAGAGGTGCTTCTAGGTCAGAGGGAAGTGTTATTCCAACAAAATAAGGAAGATTCTTGGGAAAGAAAAGGAAAATTAAGACAAAAACTAATTCAAACAGAAATGGATAAAAACAGGAAAATATGATTAATCTACGTCACCAAATTTTGTACTGACTGTAAACAGGGTCTTTGATTATTATTATTAGCTTTTTTTAGTTTTTTTTTTAGAAAAATAAACTTTGATATTAAAATAAAAAGTCCTTCATCAGACTTTCATTCTCCTGTATGCCATGTGCAATAAAAAGTGATTTGTGGTTTTGTGCTATTTTTTTTTAGAGCAAACCTATCAAGTTCTGACGCACTCACACCATACATTCATGCTACAGATCCGACTCACTGACATGCTTATATATCAAAAAGGAACAAGGGTACAGTTTGATTGCAGTCACCCACCTGGCCAAGCACCTCAACCTGACCTAGGAAAGAAGAGATGGATTGTCGGGGACTGGCCCCAGCTCCGCTGTCTCGTACAGCGAGCTTTGGACAGAAACAGCAGAAGTATGCACAGCTCTCACTAAAAGCTCCAGTTTGTCGAACACAACATTCATGGCGCTGAGGGGAAAAAAAAACCCTCCATTGTCGTGTGCACCAATGTAGGGTGAACTCTGGCAAAATTCACCTGCACCAGCTCAGGCACCACTCCTGAAGACACAAGCCCTCTGTCAGCTCCGTAACGGAGAACACGGATGAGGAAAAGACTGGGAAGACTCATGAATTTGCAAGCAAGCTACGTGATTTTCAGACAGTGCTTTCAGGCAGAGCCTATAGCAGCCTTGTCTAATTTCTACTATAAACCAAAGCCAACGTCAGACTTCCAACACAAAAACACCATCAAGAAGAGTGAACGGAAGTTGTCAGAATAATCGATGTCATGGAAGTATTTCAACATACATTTTCTCAGTCACAGCAGTCCATGTACAAATAGCGACTGATTGTCGAAGACGCCGAAGCTTTCTACTTTCTTTAAATGTACTTCTCTCTGCAATGATAAACAGAGGTCCCTGACAGCATGGCGGAAGATCTGTCTGACACAGCCAAACTCGAAAGATGAGCATTCCAACGACATCTCAAAGAAGAGCTGAGTGACATGGGGGTGCTGGACCAGGTCGGAATGTGAGTTCTGCCAAGGCTTACTATGCACTGCTTCTCACACTTAAAGCAAATGCAGTAGATCATTCACATTTATAGATTTGTAAATATAAATATAAAGATTTTTTGAGATATATTTGCGTATGTTGGCAGTGATCCAAGAAGGAAATTAAGAGTCATAACCTCCACAGAGTTTGAGGAGTTGATCTGCTATAGAACTTTCAGAAAACGTGTACGGAGGAGAACAGACTAGACCAAGCTGGCCAAAGAAAGCAAGCAAAGCAGACCTTTAGTGGGTGAAGGAACCCTCCAGTGAGAGCTGATGAGGCCATGGGGGACAGTAAATGAGATTGCACATCACTGATGCTATATTGCTTATGTTCTTTTTCTACCTAGTTTTTTCCTCCATCAATCGTGTTCCCTGTTGGGGCTCTCTAAGACGTTCTGGAGATTTCTCTCTAAGAAGTTCTGGAGGTTTGTCTCTCTCTGGAAGATGTTTCTGGAGCAGCGAGATTCTCCCCTCAGGACTTGGCCTCCTCCTGCTCGGCTTCAGCAGAAAGCTCGATGTCTGAGAAGACCACTTCCGCGGGCAGGATGAGAGAGGTGTCCGAGTCGCTGCTCAGAGGGGGCTGGTGCTCGCCTAGACGAGGGAATACACAATCACAGAAACATGCAACTGTCAACCAGGCAAGAAACAAAATGGAATCAGATTTTAATGACTGTAAGTCAACCAAACACAAACAAGCCAGATGCACAGCAGGTGGCAAAAAGCTGGAACTGTAATGCAAGGAGGTTTCAAATTAATTAATAGGAATATGCCCGAGTTTGGCTTCTTTAAACTTGCCAAGTAACAGGAGTTTGTACTTGACCTGTACTTCATCAGGTAGCATGGTGCAAAATGCTTAACCACACTGTGTGTAGAGATTTTATGTAACCTCAAAACAGACGTACGTTTATACATGTATATTTAGATAGAGCACAGCAGATCATTCAATGTTAGAAACTACATAAGTAAATGTATCTGAGATTATTTAACGACTCGACCTTCCTTTGGGACAAATAGGAGAATGAGGCCAGACTCTGGGCCTGCAGTTTGAATGCTAACTGGGTCACAGACATTTCCCCTGCCGGATCACCTCTTATGTGCAAATAAGATATTAAACATTTCTGGGAGGACTCACTACATTTAGGGTGACAATTACATTTGTGAAGATTAGATTTTTCTCCAACATTTACCTCTAAAATAAAAAAGAAATGTATATGTAAACCAAACTGAAACTGTATTATTATCACAAGCTCACACTACTAGTGCAGAAGTAATCAATCTAAATGAACACAAAACATCTGCTGATACGTTTTGGAAAATTTACACCAATTCAATTTTTTTCATTAAACTATTTGACTACAATTTGATCATGGCTTCCCCTACCCCCGATAGCATCTGAACTGGTATTAAATACAGATCTGATGTTCATTCTAAATTAAAGCACAGCAGTAATGGGAGTGTAATAATGGCAGAGTCTGATCAGAGGGAACGTGCCGAATGAGGACACGTCCTCTTCTGCCTGAGCCAAAAACGTCTTGTGACCTACATTGCCATGACCCAAAATACTGGAACATAAACAGGACATGTGGACCCAAGGGAACAGGAAGGCATGGATGGACTGTAATCACAGGCATGCATGAGGAGACGCCAGCCAGACACTGAAGTGCAGTGAGTCCAGGAGAAATCTGGACAAGTTCGATCTCATTTAAAGAATTTCCAAAGTCGGCTTAACATTTTTTGCATGCACATTTGGAACATGACGGATAACCTTCTAGTTTCAGATGTTCTTCACCCTCTCCTTATTATACAAACAAAGCAGAAAATTATGCAAGCTAGGTTATGTAATGAACTGAAGTAATGCCTGGGTAAAATGGTCAAATCACTTCAAAGTATTGCTGGGAATCTGTAACAGCTTTCCTGTTTTGTCAAGTGCAGAATTCAGCCACTAGAGGCCAAACATGAGCTATAGTAACATTCAAAAATACACTCAAAATATAAAACCTAAAGATATCTGCATAAGCCTTTTGCTTAGGCGTGTCGCTTTAAGTCCAAAGTATCTATTTCCACAATACCATGGTCTCTAAATGGAGTCACCTTTTTAAATATTCCATTTTCACTGGGTATCATCAAGTAAAAATAGATTAAGTAAGAGCAACATCCGCCTGGTTCCAGAAAAGAGGTCCAGCGAGGAGCTTTGGGAGAATGATACAGAGCTCATTATCTTAGCAAGCATTCCAACGATGATCTCGGTGCACACAACGGTGTGGTAACGCATGTGATCCCTGCTCTCAGCTGCTGGGCCGTAGTCTCAGGAAACCGTGTCCTCGTGAAAGTGCAGGGCAGAGAGCGACCCGACAGGGATGCTGCCCTGGTTCCTCACCAGGACAGACAGGCTACTGAGTTAATGGTTGAAGATATGATAACACACTGTGGTCACCGCTAGCAACCACAGCAGACTGTAAAGTGTTACGGCAAAGCCACTAGAATGGACCTGAAGGAAGAGCCCAGATGTTCTCGAAAACATTACAAACATTCACAAAATGGTGAAGATCCATCCAAATGCCGAAATGATCCCAGCTACATGCTCTTCTCAGCATGCACACAGACACACAGCACTAGTCAGTTTAGAATATTTTTGTAAGTCAAAAGCAGTTGTGTAATCTGGAAGCCACAGGACCATATGCGACCAATAACCCATAAATAAAACAGACTTACTTACAGGATGTTTTCTCGATGCTCGTAGCAGTAAGAGCTCATGAGAGGAAAGAAGCTAACAGACGTTACTGCTTTCTGAGATTTTATTTTACCACTTTAATCTTCTCCACAGCTCCTAGTGTACATGTTGGCTTCAAAGAGATACAATTTTCAGTGCTTATGTGAACCTAGTTGCAGATCCAGTGTCCCTCTTCCTTGTTGCTATTAAGCTTGAGATGAGCCCAGGCTTCAGATCTGGTTCAAAAAACCAGGAGAAGGCTTCGGAGAACCCACTGACTGAAGCACTGTGGGGCCCAAGGAATGAGCTCTCAGACAGAGATAGAGAGAGGTAGAGGTAAAGCTCACTGCAGTGTCCTCCGACGAATGTGAAGCAGTGGGTACAAAGGTACGATTCACCCTCTCTGTGGTACAGTGTGTGCGCTAGTGTAGCCCTGTGAGTCGAACCTGCTTGAACTGGAATCCAGGAAGTTGCCCAGGCCAACGTAAACACGCTGCAGAAAGGGCTGCATAAACCTCGGCATGCTGGCAGGAGAGAGGCAGCGGAGAGAGTCGAGCTGCAAAGTTGTGGGGTGATCTGGGGTGATCAGGGGTGATCATGGGTGAAGCATAAAGCCCGTGCTGCAGCAGCTGACAGATGGTTACCAACGGCTATTTGAACAAACTGTGCTGAAGTGTGTACGCTGGCAGAGGTAAATGTGGCTTGTGTGACAGTGGGGTGAATGAACTTTGGATGAGTGGTTCTTCAGCCCAAAAAACTGTATCAACTGTTATCCCTAAAGCTTAGGAACACACATACACATATATTTGGTGACCATTTTGACTTTTGATTAGCTCTTGCTTTTTTTTTGTAAGTTTGTTATATCTTTGCAGATGTTGTGAGTATTGTTTGAGCAGACAAGCATAGTTGTCAGAGTTAAACCTAGAGTTGTCAGAGTTAAATGTAGCCAAAACATCCTCAAAGTACAAGTGAAGTTTTAGAAATTTCCTGTAAACTCTGGCATTTGTTTTCAATATTGTTGCAATCCCACAGTACATTGAATCAATTAAAGGTTCCTGAGGCAACACCAGCTGCAGCTAGCAGTGGTTGTGGTGTCAGTAGTGGTGGTGGTAGTTATGGTGTTAGTAGTTGTGGTGGTTGAGGTGTCAGTTGTGGTAGTGGTGGTTGTGGTGTTGTCATTAGAGGTACTAGTGGCTGGTTGTGGTGTCAGTAGTAGTGGTGCTAGTGGTGGTTGTGGTACCAATAGTGGTGGTGGTAGCAGTGGTTGTGGTGTCAGTTGTGGTGGTGGTAGTTGTGGTGGTTGAGGTGTCAGTTGTGGTAGTGGTGGTTGTGGTGTTGTCATTAGAGGTACTAGTGGCTGGTTGTGGTGTCAGTAGTAGTGGTGCTAGTGGTGGTTGTGGTGTCAGTAGTAGTGGTGCTAGTGGTGGTTGTGGTACCAATAGTGGTGGTGGTAGCAGTGGTTGTGGTGTCAGTTGTGGTGGTGGTAGTTGTGGTGGTTGAGGTGTCAGTTGTGGTAGTGGTGGTAGAGGTGCTAGTGGATGGTTGTGGTGTCAGTAGTAGTGGTGCTAGTGGCGGTTGTGGTGTCAGTAGTATTGGTGCTAGTGGCGGTTGTGGTGTCAGTAGTGGTGGTGGCAGTGGTGGCTGTCGTGTGCATAGTGGTGCTAGTGGTTGGTTGTGGTTTCAGTAGTGGAGGTGCAAGTAGCTGGTTGTGGTGGTAGTTGTTGTGGTGTCAGTAGCGGTGGTGGTGGTAGTGGTGTTTGTGTTGTCAGTAGTGGTGGTGGTAATTGTGGTTTTGGTATCAGTAATGGTGGTGGTAGTGGTGCTATGGGCTGCTTGTGGTGTCAGTAGTGGTGGTGGCAGTGGCCGTTGTGGTGTCAGTAGTAGTGGTGGTAGTGGTGTTTGTGGTGTCAGTAGTGGTGGTGGTAGTGGTGTTTGTGGTGTCAGTAGTGGTGGTGGCAGTGGTGCTAATGGCTGATCGTGAGCAGATGGGAACTCACTGCTGGCGATGTGGCGTCCATCTGCAAGCTGCGTGAGGGAGTCGGGCTCAGGGTGCACGTGAGACAGACCTGCCGTCCTGGTAGCAGGGTGGAGATCTGCAGAGCTCTCACCCGTGGACACCTCGCTGGCAGTCGGCACGACGTTGGCAGCAGGTCCCCCCAGTGACAGCTCGTAGTCGGGAGGGAGGTCGTCAGAGCAGTCGGCGTTCGGCTGTGAGCAAAATCCAAATGCAAGTTAATAGCTCTTTCAGTGGTGTTTATTCACATGGTAAAATTACAGCAGTCGTTTCATAGATTGGATAATACTTGTTTCATGGTGACACCTATTCAGCCCCAGCTAAAATGCTAAGTAAATCCATGTAACCCAGAGATACAGCAGATCACTTTCAAGCAGGTGGGACATTGCTTGGACTGCAATGAGGTCATGGCAGGGGGGTGGGGACAGTTAAATATATTTAAATAGAGCTTTTTATAATAAGCGTTGTCATAAAGGAACTTTACAGATGTCTGGTTCCAAGCCCCCAGTGAGAAATCTTAAAGAGACATTGGCAAGGGAAAACTCCCTAAATCATGAAGAAGAAAGCTCATAAGAACCAAGACCCTGGACAGCACATGAAGGACATTAATAAACAACAAGTTTAAACATAAACTATAGACACACAGCAGAAAAAAACGCAAATCACACGCAGAGTCCGGGAAACCTCATTAAGGGGTTATGCTGTTCACATGTGAAATTCAAACCGTAAAATTAGTGCATGTCATAGGGAAACTACAGCAGATAAATTAGTTTCCTGGTCTGTATTTGATGTCTGAAACCCATCTGAACTATGAACTTTTGTCATTACGCAAGCCTTAAACAAAGGGCGTATGGTTCAGGCTGAGAAAGGAAACATCTCCCTAGGAGTCTGTTTGAGCATGTTGAACTGCTTGAACATGTTGAATTATTTTGAGAAACAAACAGGGTGATGCAAAATTATGGCAGGACTCTTACTTTAGGAATTTGAACTTTTATACATCTGGTTCTGACAACCTCACTGCAAAAGTATTTTGGATGAACTCAAGCATAGGAGGGAGCCCCCCTCTACACTCACAGTGATAGTGCTTTACTCACAGTACTTTACTTAACAGTGTTTTACTCACAGTGCTTTTACTCACAGTGATTTGCTCACTTGCCTGAGCTGGTGCACAGTTCTATAATCTGCTCAGAGACCATTCCTGCAGCCCTTTACCCTTAGATTACATATGCATAATGGCACTTTTCTTAAACTCTTTCAGACCGTCAGGCTATTTAGTGATCAAGTCATAACTGATAAAACTTAAACATCACAGGAATTGACTGAAATGCCAGAACTGAAAACTTGCCGTCTTGTACGGCTGCAAACCGAAGTACATTGATATCTCCAATTTGACAGTGCTACACTGCGAGCTGTAGATTGACCTGCTCCTGCCAGAGACACAGCTGCAGGCCTACATCCCGCCTACGAGCTCAAATGACAAGCTCAATAGCCAATCGCATTTCTGGGGGAATCAACTGAACCCAACGCCAACCGTCTGTGGCTGTATCACTTCCAGTGGAGTCCAACTAAGTGATATAGTGCATGTCTGGGAGTTGCAGAAGCCATAGTGAACAGAGAGAAAGGATCCAGGAGTGATCCGGGCTTACGGGGATGCCGAGAGCTTTCAGGATGTTCATCTTGCACATGGGGCAGGTCCTGTGGTCCTGCAGCCAAGGGTCCACACAGTTCTTATGGAAGACATGACTGCCAAAAACAGCAGAGTTAGTGTGAGTGTGTGAGTCCAGCCTGTGTTGACACCCCTCTCCTTATACTGATAGCACTCTCTTGCTGACTAAGTTATATCTGCTTGGATGCAAATCTTTCAAGAGTTCTGCTTGATAAAGAAGTGGTAATATTTATCTTAAAAATGAATGATTAAATCAAATAAAGAAATCCCCATTATAAATCAGGTCCCAGTGTGGAGCCAGAAACCCTAGAATGTGGGCCACTTTACTACAATGCTCACTACACATTGGTCTATACTCACTACACATTCGATTGGTCGTCAACCACAATATCCAGCTAACAGCAGTCCACTGATAAAGAGTTGGAATATGGCCAGCACTCATTTATGACAATATATGTGCTATAGTCTCTAACAGTTCCGTGCAAGGTATTTTGAATTAACAAACTGATCTAATAATGTGGGTGGAAAGTATTTGCAGCCAACGAAAAATACTTCAAAATTAAGAATCATTCATAATAATACTTTATATTACTGAAACTGTAACGGAAACCCTCTTTAAATATGCTATATGTGAGAAAAGACGATTCCCGGATGATTCTGACATGCCTGTTACTTTGAGATAGCCAAGCTCAGTCTTACCGGCAGGGCAGTATCCTTACAACATCATTGGGCTTGTAGCCTTCAATGCACACCGCACAGTTGTCAAAATCTGACTCCGTTTCCTAGAAACAAGAGCCACAGGGGCACTGCCGTGAGCGTGTCTGTGTGTGTGCGAGTGTGCGTGTGTGTTTTGTCGCTAATGTAGGTTTCCCAGTAAAGAAAAATCCATGAGTCATGTTTAAAGAGAACCTTGGCAGGAGATGCCAGTAGCCCCTTTAAACAATACACAATGTAGTATTCCTTATGCTCAGGATAAACTATAAGAGTAATTATTTTCTTTAGATCATCTTCAACGCTAGATCTCAAAGGTAAAAAATGCAGTGTCTTCCACAGTACACTTGTTTAAAGAAGGCTATGTGAGTGCAGATTAAGACACAGTTAAGCCTAAAGTGTAGCACCAAACCAGGGAGGGGCTGCTGTAAGAGTTGAAAGGAACAGTGATGTTGAGAGGTGATGGTCAGGTAACCTTGTCCCCCTTGCGGATGGTCCTCACTTGTAGCTTGCTCAGGGCTTTCTTGGCAGCATCTCCCAGTCGACGCTGAAGAACAAAATAAATAATAATAATATAAAAAAATTTATCACAAGAATCAGCATCCAGGAACAGTGCTAACATTGAGTCATTTGGTGTCTCTGTAAAACCAGACTAAACCAGTGGTGTCAAATTCCAGTACTGGAAAAGCAACTGTTGCCTTACACTCAACTATTCAACTGAAGAAAGAACCAGGCAAACACTGTGAGTCTGCATAGGAACGGCAGGTTTGATTGAAAATTATGTTATAAGATTTAAAGCTAATTCATGTCACCTCTTGGAGGTGAGACACATCAAAGTTTCTTCAACTATTATGTGGTACCCAGTGCAGTGTTATCAAGCAACGGAAAATGGAAAGCAACACATAGAATGAAGATTATAAATTAGGCATATTCTATCAATCCCACTGTGATCATAAAATAATGATCAATAGAATAATAAGAGGATGAATTCATAAAATTCTCAAATGATAACCTAAATAATGACTAATATTGAAAGTTAAAAATAAATAAAATAAAAAAGATAAATAAACGATATGCATAATTAGCTTGAACAAGATTACTCATCCTGAGTCCCATCAATTTGGGAAGTCACTTGAAACAAGCCGCTTCCTAAAATAATGTAGACATAATCAATTAAATAAAGGAAAGTATTAAAAGAAATACAAAGCAAAGAAATTAAAAGGACTGTTGGGAAGCAGCTACTTTTAGACGGTCCAAGCCAAATTAGAATTTGATCAAGGGAATTGACACAACGTATCTCAGCTGTTAGGACTCATGTTGGAGACTTGAGACCCATGATATGGAAAAGAGGTTCTACCAATCACTAGATTAAGGAAAATTATGCTCAAAACACATTCCACCACTAATGTTATTACAAGACTATCCGTTAAACTATCTGTCCTGAGTAGAATTATTTATTTGGGCTAAGAAAGAAAAAATTTGCAGTCTAGAAACTGTTTAGTCTTCATTATGTGAGATGGACTAACAGGGCTCACTGACTATTATAGCAGGTAATCTAATGCTGCTCTGTTGCTTCAAACAAAGGACTCTTATGGCAGTTAGAAAAAAATTGTTCTGTCATAGGTGTGCGTTTTGACAAACACACAGAGGGTGAGGTGCGCCTCTGTGTTCTGGTCCGTTTGTGATGCCAAGGCTATCAGGTACTAGCATGCTCACACAATAGCTTGACGCTCTGTACACCCAGAACAGCCCCCTTCCCTGACTATAACCACCCGATGAAAGTTATTGTGGTAAATAGGAGTTCACATACAACTCGCGCTTGATTCAACATCCTGTAATCATGTTGAAAAAAAGACCTCATGCCATTGCTCATAAAACTGCCAGATGTATTAACAATTCAGAATTCATTCATAATTGGTGAAAATGCCATGACTGTGAGACCTCAGTTTCTATTAACCAAGATGTGACCTAATAACGAATGTTGGGATTCCACTGGACTTTATTATCCTGATGGACTATTTTGTCTTCATCCGTGTGAGGGGAACTGCCTAGCTAGATATGATAATAAGCATTCAGAAGCCAGCAATCACTTTCCATCATGTCATCTTGTGTAGCATCACTCTGTTTTTCATATAGCTCCAGATTTGTTTTGGAGCATCACATTACATGTGCTTGATGCTCGAGATAGATTTACATCCCTCTTTCTTTTCTCAGGTTTGGCTTGAAGTTGTGAGACCATTATCATCGTCTTTTTCAGCTCTACCATGCTAAAGCCATATCATGTTTACACTTACCATGCTTGTGAGCTTTAATCCAAGGTTCAGTTCTGCTCTTTGGGCAGAAGTGCCAGTCAGCATCTGTCTGTTAGCTAAGACATCTGTTTCCATAGCCATTGCCCATCGACTTTTATCCTGTTTCTGACTGCTGAACAGTCAGTAGGACAAGGTCAGCATTTTGCAGTGGAGTTTCCTGTACATGTTAGATTTCCAGTGTGCTTACAACTTCCTCTTATTCATGGCCCATCAGACTCAGGACTTCTTAAGGCACCATTAAAATGGAGGTGATGTTTGGAGGTGCTGGACACACAAGCTCTCTCATTGCTGATATCTGGTACTTCCAAGATCACCCTCCAGTTGCCCCATTTGCTTGCTAGTACTTGTCAGCATGGCCTGCACTGAATGAGTACATTGCATAATTTTCTTTAGGTTCAGCATTCAACCAGAAACAAGTCTTGGTGCCATGTGGACAACTCATGTATACAACTCAATTCCATGTAATCAATAAGATCTTCTATTTGGTCATGGCTTCCCCTGTAGGAGGTCAGAAAGTTGGGCTAATTTGGTGTAAGCATCTATTTATGTTTGGCTGGAATTGCTTAAATCTGAACTCAGCTCATGGTTATCTCTGGAGTTTGTCAGACTCGTTTAGCTTAATCTGAAGGTAATAATCTCAGCTCTTGCTTGCTTTTCTCACCGAAATAGAAGAGTTTGCTTTGTATGGATAGGCTTTTCAAGTTGACTTTGTAGTGTTTGCAACTCAGAACATTAATCCCCAATGTTTACGTTTGTTGAAAATGAAAGTGCTGTTATTTTGTCAAGTGTGTTTTTGTCTTCCAGTCAGTTATCTGTGAGTCACCATGCTACAGTGGTTTTCTCAATTGACCACTCTAGTCTGTTGGATGTGCTTTTTGTTTAACAAGGACACCTCAAAATGTCTGTTGTGTTCTGTGTTCTGTCGTAATGTGCCTGGTTTGGTGTATTTCTCATCTCTGTGCATTTTATTGGAGCTGTTGATCATCTTTGTGGATTCAACACCTGCCTGATGGGATATAACGTCTGGTTATAGAGATTAAAGGGGAGGTGAGACTTGTGTTTTAAAAAGCTCTTTGGTCAACCCTAACTGGGCATTCCATCTTGCTACACTGAGTTTCTTTTGTCAGCAGGTTCCTTTGGCTTGAGTCTAACCAGGTTACTGTATTTTTTAGGACTTTATTAAAGACATTTAGACTTTTAACTAGAGTCTAAACAACTAGTAACTCTTATTAAGGAATGTCTCTGTCAGTTCTGCTCAATATGTAGACGCGTTACTGCTTAGTTTTCTGCGGTTGGGTTCTGGGCAGGTAAATTGGGCGTGCCCACACATTCCAGAACATATAACTGTATAAGGTGTAAAGACACACTAGGAAAGGTGCACCACTTCCTGTATTATGAGTTGGCGTTGGTCAGAGCAGTGTAGGTAGATGTTTTATGGTAGTTTTGTTGTTGTGGGATTTTTTTGGATCCCTTTGGTGCTGTCCTAGCCCAGACTAAATGTGTCTAGTGTGTGACTAAATGTGACTAAATAGCCCAGACAGCTGCTAAATGTTTGGCATGACCCACCAATAGACTCCTTAATGGAATATTTCTACAAGGGGGTATAGGGACATTTTTGGTGAACAGAATACATGTAAAGCAGGTTGCACTCATTTTTATACGCAAATGGGATGCCATTCTTTGATGCTGTGGTGGCATCAGCCATATTTTATGGAGTGGACTGCTGGGGTAGCAGCATCTCCACCACTGACAGGAAGAGACTGAACAGGATCATCAGGAAGTGAAGCTCTGTCCTTGGGTGTCCTCTTGACCCAGTGGAGGTGGTGGGAGACAGGATCATCAGGACTAAGCTTAAACACATGCTGAAGAACCCGTCCCACCCCATGAACTACTCTCTGACTGCACTAGCTCCTTCAGTGCCCGGCTGCTGCACCCGCGGTGCGTGAAGGAGAGATACCGCAGGTCCTTCCTTCCACACGCTGTCAGACTGTTTAACACACGTTGCTCTCAATAGCTTGTAGTTAATGTTTAACATTGCTACCAAATGCCGAACAATGTGCAATCAATACGGCACATGTGCAATATTCAGTACGTCTACGTGCAATATCTCACCATGCATCAAATTATTATATTTTGTAAACCTTTGTACATATAGATTTTTGTTTTAAATTTTTCATCTTATATATTGTTTAAGATATACTTCCTTTCTCTGTCCCTTCCTCTCTGCTGCTGTAATATTGCAAATTTCCCCGTTGTGGGATTAATAAAGGATTATCTTATCTTATCTTAAGGTAGTCCAAATATTTTCAACCTCTAAGTGCCAAGTTCTCTTACCTTACACAAAGGACAATATTCAATCTATATGCAGTAACACGTTCAGTTCTTGTTTTGCAAGCTTCCAGTTTATGGCGGTTAATGCTGATCCAACAGCTAGGAAATCATGTTGTTTCATGTTGCTTGACTTTTACATACACAGCTGTTTAGAATTTTGTTGCTGGTTTGGACACAAGAAAACTTTGGTTGTCTTTTGGCTTCATTTCTTTAAACATCTTTAATCCCAAACAACAGTTATTTTCAACCCTTTCTGACTGCACTAAGGCTTTGGTTTCTCTGATTTTACTTTTGGTTTCATGTCCCAACACAATATTGATTCTTGTGAAATGTAACACGGATCTTTAAAAGCATTATTTGTCATTCTCTGCAACTTCCAAAGCAGACACTTCATTTGATCCCAGACTTCATCAGGATGAAGGTTTAATTGACTACACCTGTCTAATTTTAGCACTGCACCTTAATAACTTGAGCCTTTGATGTACATGTTCGTTTCGTTAGTCATATGGTGTTTATGTAGGAGGGCACAGAGCTGTGTCTCTAGTTTCTAGTTTACAACTCTGGGATTACAAGCCTTGACTGGTGAGCTAGCTTCCTCCATACATAAAAAACCACAGGACAGTAAGCAGTGAGAAAACAGATGGTTATGAAGAGGCTGTATGCCCTGGGGTGAGTGTCACACACAAAGATGATGAAGTTGTTAACAAATAAAGCAGCTCCTAAACATCTACCTACATTTCAGGTAAAAACACACAAATGTTTTAATGTGTAATATACCCACAATACCCCCCAACCCCACTGCACCCACTGAGGGAAACTAGGTATTGACTATATATTGACACCACTGCTCACATTTCCATGAGTCAAAAGAGCTACACTTTGCAGTTTTTAGAAAGACCTTCTAAGGAAATATGAGAAAGAAATACAGAAAAATAAATAAAGCATATATATTAAAAAATCTAATCCAACAACAATGAATTAGATGTGTTAGAGCCATTAGGGCAGTGAGGTTAGTTAAAGCTAGAAGAAGATTAAATTAGCAAGAAACACTTGTATTCTGGTGAGACAAAAATACATTTATTATGTTCCAGGTCATTTTGACCCTTATTGTGTAAATCCACTAAAAACAGCCAACATTGAAGATAAACCTACACTGAAAAAACTAACTTGTAATATTTACTTGATAAAATCCTCGTAACAATTTTCACTAACATTTTTAAAGTAAATATTACTGCTGTAATAAGTACATTTTACTTGTAAAAATCAAGTAAATTGTACATACCACTAAACTTTACATCTCTAAATATATTAAGTGAAGGTTACTTAATTATATTGAAGGCAAAAGTTATATGTACTTAAATTAATTATGTACAGTCCATTTAGTTTTTCTTCATACATATAAAATTTGGAGTAGGGTTTACATAACTTTTTTTTTCCACGTAAAAACAGCAAGTAAATTGAACAAACTGCCAAATATATTGTTTATTACAGTATTGTTTTCTTTTTACAGTATTATTTTTCTGATACAAAACATAAATTTATATGTTACATGCTGTGAAACCAAAGGATTGCACAACATATTGTGAAGAAGCGAGAAAACTTGCTCCTTTTATTGCTGCAGCAATAACTCCAACACACACGAACAGTGTGCCACTATCACACAAGAGATGAACACTTCACTCTTATGAACACCTATATAAAACGCAATCTTACTCACCTCTCTATTCTAGCTACTAGACACGGTAACTGTGCCTAAGATGAACTCAAATGGCATTCTGGGTAGATGAATGCCTCGCCCCCTACTAAACTACAATATCTCCAGGCCTAGCCTGCGATGCTACAATGTATAAAGCTTTAAATATTCATAAAATATTCACATATTGATAAAATAAATAAAGACTTCAGCATCTAAACTACATAACTAAGATGTTAACACACTTGAACCTAAAGTACATTCAAATGATATCTACACTGTTAATACTTTAATGGTGACCATCCGTATTTCTGAAAGTAAATTGCTAATCCCAGTTAGCACAAGTTACTTTGCTAATACTTCTGTCAGGCAGGTCAATAATCCGAACTGGAAATAAACTAACATTACCTGAGTTAAGCTAATCGTTTGTTTCATTAACATGGCAGGCTCATCTCACATCTAAACATAATGTTTATTTTAAAAGTGGAAAATGTATGTTAAACTGTACGTTAAATCTCCGATGCACTCTGTGTCAAAAACGACTTGACTTGTTGACATCACTGCGCATGCGTGGATTCTGCAAGTGACCTTTTACTTGCTGTTTTCAGTTTTGCATCTCACAAAAAGAAAAAATTACAAAAATGTTGTAAATTTTACCTTGCCATTTAGACTAAAATTTACAAATGTATTTGAAGACAAACAATTACAAAGAAACACCAAGTATTGCATATAATTTTATGTGAAATTCTTAAGTAACTAGATTATTCTTTTAGATAGTACTTAAATAAACTTAATGATATTTACAAAGTCAAAAAATCGTTTTTTACAGTGTATAAGAACTTTATAATCTGGATCATCAATAGCATTGTCATCTGGCTCTGAGGGATCCACCATCTCAGAAATCTACATCACTATCCTAGTTCAGAAGCTGTGATAAAACGTCATCAGCTGTAAATTGTCTGGAGCTCATTTTTGGTGTATTTCTCAAAGAAAGGGCATGTAAAAAGTGACAAGAACAGGGGAGAAGAGTGACAAGAAAGTCACTCTTCCACACACACCTGGTTCTGATTGGCTCTTCAGAGGCATTCAAAAATAATGTAGATCAAAGAGACATGTTTATCTTAGATTTGAGCAGATAGTTTGTTACCCGCAACATCATCTTTGTATACAAACACTGTACAGACACACCAAAGATACATCTTTGTATACAGACACATCAAAGTGTCCAGATTTTACACGGACGTTCATGACCCTAGATGAGGAAAACACATAAAATATGGAAAAAAAAATAAGGATAACCTGCACTTTGATTAACACAAAAATTGAAATAGATCAAATTGACTTGCAACATAATAAAAGGGATTTTTATCGTACTGCTAAGGTACTGCTGTTATTTTCAGACTGGAGTTTAACACCACTGAGCTGTTTTAAGCCTTATACATATTTCAATATAATATCCTCTAGTAAAGACGGCTGCAGTGGCGCAAAAAGGGGGCATGCAGCGTATGCGACGCATAGGGGCTCTGCACTAGAGGGGGCGCCAAATCGATGAGATATAATACTTAATTTGTGTCCATCTTACGTTCGCCACCCCCCCCGTCAACAACTTTCGTTCGGGGGGCGCCGATAGTATGTTTGCATACACCTCAGAAAGTAAGTAATTGCACCCCTGGACGGCTGAATAGGAATTAATAGATGTTTAAGGGGCAGACATGGACAGTAAACAATGACCACCCTCAATCTGATTGCATCAAGTGCGATTGTACCTGGTTGCGGTCTCGTGCGTTTGCATAACGAAACCGCTGGATGTAATAGAAGACGAGCCAGGCCAGAGAGATGATCATGAGGACGATGAAGGAGATTGAGACGAAGACCACAGACGTGCGGCTCACGTACTTCTGCAGGTTGCGTGTGCCAATGGTGACGTGCATGGTCACAGTCACATTCTTTTCCAGCAGCGCGGCGATCTCCCGCCCCTTTGACTCTGGGATCATGATGGCCACTACATCTCCTGTTCCTGGGGACCAGGACAATATGGAGGTCATGCATTCCAAATGCACATGGTGTCACTGCCCTTCTTAAGCATTGTGAAGGGAAAGATTTGTTTCGTTTTTATTTTGTTTGGCATCTGAGCAGCAAGATGTTTCAATGAAAACATGATGAAGAAAAATAACATTTAACTGTTGCAAATGATCTCATACTTGACATACAAGTGCTGAAAAGTGTTGACTAAGAACTGTAACTATTAACAGTAGTCTGATACAAACCCAATTACAGGGGAACACTAGTCAACATCAAACAGCCTGTGTAGTTTTGCATATTAGGGCTAACGTCGCGTATCTTTGCTGATCATGTTGAGGTAAAAATAGCACTTGCTTTGCGCTGTGCTCAATGATGAATAATTAGCATCGTGCACAGCATGGCAGACATAGGGCCATCAAAGCACTGAGGATCTGGCTGATCAATCCCCATGGCAACATCCTCCGCTGCCAACTACCAATCGGGTCGTGCCCCAGCTTTCTCTCAGAATGTTGGACTGCGTCATCGGCTAACAGGAGTCTGATCCAGACTGGTGAGGTTCACACAGGTACACACTGTGGGCTTTAGGGTGACAGAACTCATCACACACTGCTACCCCCCCCCCCGCGTAGCCACTGTCCCTGTATTATCACTCTTAACTCCATCTGCAAAAATAGCATCTTTTGTCTTTTAAATAATAGCTTTCCAGGTCATTACCAAAATACTTTTCATTGTGGATTATGTGCAAGCACTGTAATGTCTGATGGCATCAATTAACCTTGCAAAAGTGCCCAGAGCACTAGAAAGCATCTATGCAAAACAGAATCAACAACATGACTGTTCTGAAACGGGACAGACAAACAGCACCCAGTCCTACAAATGAACATTCCTGCAGTAGAATTGCTGAAAAAGCTGTAAAAAAATGCAAACATAAAGCTACCTAGAACAAAAAAAAAGCGTAGCGTCTGTGGCACAGCAGCTAATAATAGCCACACTCTATTTCAGGCGCTACTGCTTCTGTGGCTCCACGGCAGGGCCTGCCAGTACTCTAATCCCTGCCTCAGGGCATCAATCAGCACGCTCCCTCTCTCCCTCTTCCGCAGGGTGCTGAGATCTTGGGTTGTTTCCAGCTCAAAGACAGACACAGAGGAGTCCCCAGAAGAGATACGGAAATGCTTCGTGCAGCCTTCCAAAAGAATAATGCATTGCTAGGGGAAGCACAAAAATAGAAGCCCTGAGGAGGGAATCAATAACACAAGGGAGACACTAATCATGACCTGGAGCACATCCAAATGTAAGAACAGGCAACAGTGTAGACTATAGGAGAGTGCCAGGCCTTCAGGACCACATACATTACGTCTCTCATTGTACGAGTGCCAACCTATGGAATTTGATTGCTTGTGGCACTCTCTGAAACTGATCCTAGGTCAGTTACTCTCACATTATAGCTGTTGTGTCAGTTCCTACCTGAGGAGGGTGTGGTGAACACATTTTGGCTGAGACCCATGGCAGCAAGCACCACATCTTTTTGAACTGTTGTGCTAAAGGCACTCACAAGAGGCGGGGCCATGCCATCCCTCCCACACTGAGGGCAGCACCAATCAACTCCCATGGACTTTCAGGAAAGGTCAGCTATGGCATCATCAGGGCTTGAACCAGTGAGCTTCAATATTGGTTCACCACTTTGGAGCCTTCAAGCTACATCTTCAATGCTTTTATGTAACATATGCCCTCAGTGTTGGAAGACCACAGCAGAGAACTAAAGGCTGAAGGAAACCCAACTACTGTGGGTGTCTCTTCACCCTGCAGAGCTACTAAACCTGACGATGAGCAACACTTAAAAATGTCATTACATGTGGTGGTCAACGTTTTTCTTGTTTTTCGTGCCTTGGATACTTTTATTGCACACAATTTTGTCATACAACAGAACACGATAGTGCAGATAGGATGTTTTATGTAAACATGGCTTTATAGCTCTTGGCCAAGTCACAGCAATGAAATCCACCGGGCCACATGTGAAACGGAAATTTTTCCAAACGCACTGCACCATCAGTGACCCCCTTCAAACCTACAGGAAGAGTCCTGTCCATTTCAGCATAATGCCAAGGCTCCTGTGTTTATGCCGTCCTATGTCACGATGAAGCTCCTTTGGCTGAGGTCCATCCTGCTGTTCATGCTTAGGGTCCCACAGCCAAAGTCTTGAGCCCTATACACCTCCACACTGATGTCACCATCAGCCTGGTCCCTGCCATGGTGAACTCCTAACTTATATGGCGCATATATATATATGGGGGGGCAGGGTCATTGTGTGATCTCAGAAGGAATGCAATACATAATTGCATTTTATTGAAGTTCTTACAAATGAATTTGTAAATTAACTTGTTACAGTTGAAACTGTTACACACTCTAAGTATTTAGGCTTTGTAACGCACTTGTAGGTAGTCCTGTAGGACTCCAGGCTGGCCTTGGTCATGACATCATTTGGACTGTTTTTTTATTTGGGCTTGAGGTAAGGTGGATTCATAAATCGTTCCTGAGACTAGCTGAGTCACATTACCATGTCCACAAAATCTGTAATGATACGCTTTGATTATGTGTAGCACACTGGGTTTCTTTGCAGAACTTCTCCAAAGAAAAAAATTCAACTGAATGTAAATTCTGCCCCATTTCAATAAAAGAGACCTTGGGGACAAATTTTTAACTGGGAAAAAAGCCACAGCAAGTGCAGCTGTCCAGTGGACTAAACATGGGATAACAGACGTAGAACAAAGCAGGCCTGTACATCACAGGTCCACACCCAAATGGTGCCCTAAACCATGCAGTCACACTTGTGAGATCAAATATACGCAGCCCTTTGGTATGCAAGATTTATATATATATATTTATATATATATTTATATATATTTAAATATAAAATATATATATATATATATATATATATATATATATATATATATATATATATATATTTATTTATATATATTTATATTATATATATTATATATATATTTTTTTTTTCTTTTTTTTTTCTTCTAACTGGGCCAATACTGGTTCGGTTCCTACCTTGGATTTTCTTCAACTGAAATGGGTATAACTGGGGACTTAATCTGGTACTACAAGCAGGGCTTTCCTTAACAAATCAAAATGAGTTAATGCTTTTCAGCTGCTGTCTGAAAATAACCTCACATTAATATTATTAGTAGGTTTATATATATGCACAGGACAACTGATAGAATTCCCAGAGTGTTCCCACAGTGGCCTGAGTATTGGTAAACAAACCACCACTGTAGGCTCTACTACATGAGCACTACCGTTCTGGCCAATATTCTGTCATTTTTCTGCCTTCTTGTTATAGCTTACTTCTTTTTTCTGGAGGAGGGATCTAATCTCCATCTCTGTTTGTTCCTGTTCATGCGACGGAACCTCTTCAGTTCTGGTTCCCTGCTTCTCTCTCTCTGTCCATCTGTTGAATCCTCTCAAGCAGTGTTGTCTGTACAGTCACTGGAGGTAGGCTGGCTGTGGCGCAAATAGCAGCAGCGTCACAGCTCCCAGATCCTCCTGTGTGTGTGCGTGTGTGTTGGGTGGAGGGGCAAGTCTTCCATCGTTCCCTTTACTATGCCAGGTCTGTCAGGTTTTTCTCCACACCTACTCATAACATTCCAATTGGGGCACCCCCATTAGTGCCTGTGCACACAGGGCCCTTAGTGCCACACTGCACAAGACGCTTCATTAAGAGCACAGCGCTCAACACTGAAGGTTTTGGAGCTCATAATGGGCTGAGCACACATCACCTGAGTCGGTTGGGTTTGGTTGTTTTTTTTGTGGCCTGTCTATGGAAGAGAAGAGCAGTGTAAAGAAAAGATTTGAGAACCACTAGGGCAGAGGGGGAGAGAGAGAGAGAGAGAGAGAGAGAGAGAGAGAGAGAGAGAGAGAGAGAGAGAGAGAGAGAGAGAGAGAATCAAGCTCACAGGATGAAGCAGTCTCTTGTGTATCCTGTTAATCACCATGGAGATGGCAATAAAGTGATATGTGAAAACAGAAGGCAGCACTTTGATGGTGACAGTAATGGCAGCTCAGGACACTGCACCTGCGTCTCCACTGTCTCATACGCAGTGCTTTGTTGAAGAGAAAGTTGGCTTGCGAGTTTCGCAAGTTATATGTGTAGCCTGGTCTCAATAGCTAATTACTACATGTTTTATAAAACATCATTCAAAACATTCAAATAATGCGAACAAGATACAATTTGCCCTGTGCTGTTAGGTCACATGGTCGTCCCAGTCTATCCACTTGGCCACACCGACACAGTACAGTTCATCCTGGATTCTGAAGTTCACTGAAGGATCACTGGCTGCTTTTAATACAGATTCTGGTGGAAACTATATGAAAAAGGTCCTGGTTGAGTCCAGCACAATCAGTATTCTGACATCCAGAAACTACAGTTCCCTGGAGTCACCTACTAATCAGTGTAAACTGAGTCGAAGAAGAACTGAGCCATAGGAAAGCACTAAAATCCATGTAAGTACAATGAAACGCTACATCCCATAAGACTGGACATACATTAAATAACTACAGAATGGCCTTCCTACCTCAGGGTAGCTTCTTAACTGTGAGAGAAAAAAATCTTAGTAGTGTTCTCCAATGCTGAGTTGTTCCAACACACTTGGCTCAACTGGTAAAGCAACACATTTCATCAGACAAAACTTTAACAAGCTGAACTGAGAGCTAATGACTAGCAGGAATAGTAAATGGTGGTGACCACAAAAGGCCCTTCATGTTGTGGACTTCTGTTTTAGATCATGGACACGTCGGTGAGCATACTGCGTCAGCAGGTAATGGTCAGTAGATGGCGGTTAGATTGTGGATAGTAATTTTCTTGCGTGTATGCCACTGGTTATGTTAAAATATTTTGCGGCCAATTGCTGCGCGTGAAGGAAACGCTCTCCAATATTGCATGTTTTAATTATTGAGCCCATCGACTGCACATCTGGTACGCAGGTGTCCGCTGGAAAGTCAAAGGGCGGAGGTGTAAAGACACGGTCGTTTCTTCAAATCGATGGATAATGGTACAGAATATGGCCAAATAAGCAGCAAGTCAAGGCTTAACCAAAGACACAAGACGCTAACTTATAAGGAAAAGTGCGTTATAGGGTTAGGAAGATTTGATATATATAGGCCTTGGCAAATAAACTTATAAACAAATACGAGTTACCAGCACTATTACACTTTCTTACCTTGATAAGGCATAGTTATTGTCTCATTGGAATTGCTTGATCCTACATTGAATATGACAGCTGCAGACGCGTTGAGGTTTGCTGCAAGTCGTATTTTTTCTCTGAATGTGCAGTTTCCTCTGGCTATCAATGCTATCCAGGGACTGTTATGAGGGGGTGACGGAAATTTAGTGTTCAAGTCACAAGCCTGCCTGTCTTGCACAGGCATCAGCACCAGACCCCGTGCCTCCCTTTTGGGAGAGTGTTCACCGTAACGCCCGCATTCCGTCTTATCCGTTCTGATTTCTGAAGTCACAGGATCCACATAGGTTATATTAACGAAGGCGGTGTACCATTCCTCTTTCTCGGCCACGGTAAAATCCAGACAAAGCAAATGCACAAAACAGAAAGACAGTAACCATGTAGACAACGCCAGGCTGCGACAGGTTTGGATGAGGGACATTGCCATAATTCTACGGATGGTAACCGGTTGCCCCTCTGCCAAGCTAACCAGTCAACTAAGTCAGATATCTTACAGACTAGGGACGAAAAATTACGCTTCCCAACTAACTGTTCCAGTCAAAATATTTTTATGGCACTTTTCTCAAAACATGAAAAACACTATTTTAATACAAAAACCCAAACATCTGATATCAGAATCGCTAGATGTTAGCTAAATAGTTACACCCCGTTCGCTTGGCCCACTCTACTGTTGTGACTGAACTGCAGCCGATGTTGCCAGTTATTTCACCTAGTCCGAAACAGATCGTAATCCAGGGGAAATCTACGTGGGAATTTTACAAGATATGGCAACCTGCACCGCTCGATATGCGTGTAAATCTATCTCGCAGCAGCAGGTGCCCTCTTCTGGGGTGGAGTGAGGCTCACAGAAGTTTAACTTTGGACTTCTCCGTAGTATAGGTAATAGTAATAGCCCGACATTCGAGGGGAAAAAAAGCCTTTAATGGCGTAACATTAGAAACTCAGACACCATTACTACCAGTAGCGATCTAAACATTGAAGCAGTGTTTTCTTAGGAACTAACGTTGTTGGTGCTTATGTTCTTGCACGGAGTTAAAAAGACGACGCAACTCCGTATCAGCTGGCTGCGGTCTTCCTGTCACTGAGTCAGTCGTGGTGTTGACTGGTATGTATAAAATATTAGAGACATACAGCTGTTGTTCGTGTTATGTACGTTTGAAGGTGTAGTGAAGAGATGCTTCCACGGAAAATAAGACTCCATTTTACCTTAGTTGTAGGGCAAAAACAATCAGACATTCTAGTCTTGATTCACGTTAGCTAGCTGGCTAACAGCATATCCGTGTTTTAACGTTATATCCGCGTACACAAATATGGAACATGTTGAACTGTAAAGTAAGTTGATATATAGTTACGTAGTGTGAGAGCCTCAACTAACCAACTAGCAAGGACAGGAAAATGATATATGACCACCGGAGCTGTTTCATCCCTCACGTTGTTTGTTCCCTGTGTAGTTTCACATTTCTGAATAATGCCGAAGAAGAAAACTGGTGCACGTAAGAAGGCCGAAAATCGGAAGGAGCGAGAGAAACAAAGCCGTGCAAATAGAGAGCAAATCGACGTGGCCAAACATCCCTGCAACATGGGCATGGTACGTTTGGATTATTTCAAGGTGTATAAAAGTTCACGATTTTCAAATATTATTGTGTTCGATCCGTCCTCTGTGCACACTGGGAAAACAATGATGTACTATGTGCTGTGTACTGTGTGTACTTACGATGTTCAAATAAATGCTTTCCCTGTTGCCAGGACTGTGACAAGTGTCTAAGGTGAGCTCCTTCTTTTAATTTCCCTCAAAGTAGACCTGCTGGACTCTGTTGCCTCTTTCTTTTTGTTCCTGCTTTTTTGCAGAGAGCATGATATGATTGGTATCCTCGTGGGTATAAAAGCGTAGAGTAGAGTTTACATCTTGGTTGCATGCTTTAACACACTTTATTCTATGTTAGGCGGCAGAAAAACAGAGCATTCTGTTATTTCTGTGCTTCGGTGCAGAAACTTCCTATGTGCGCCCAGTGTGGTAAGTTAGAAGCGCTCTAGAAATGTTCCTCTCTCCACAACAGGTTCTCCTAGTTTCCACATCTTTGATAATTAAGCAGCAAATAAAATTGGGCTAACAGAAATGACTAACGATAGCTGTGTACACACAGTATTCAAGTAATGTCTGCTGCTCCACTCAGAAATTAAACAAGATTAGTTATATTTATCATTAGGGAACAATTGGTGTTAAAAGGCACATTATTTGAAGTCTTAAAGATGTAATGACTTCACTTTTAAGACAACAAAAAATGACAACTGAACATTCAAAATTTGGATTTTAATACAATATTGTACGTTTCTACATTTCTTATACTTTCTTTTTTTTAAAGGAAAAACAAAGTGCATGAAGTCCTCTGACTGTGTCATAAAACACCCTGGAGTTCACAGCACTGGAATGGGCATGGTGGTAAGCACAACAGTCTAATTATAGTTTAATCTCAGCATTCAGTTTAACTCATCATCTCTGACTTGCCAGGAACGGAAATATCCTTTTATCGGAACTGGAAATTGGCACAAGTTGTAAAAAAATCACTACAAAAATAGCAGTACACTGTGTGGCATTGTTGTCATGAAAAACCATCATAAACATTTTCTATGATGTTCAAAGCAGAGCACACATCACATCGGACCACAGTTGTTTCTAAAATGCAATGCTGTCTTCATTTTGACCACTAGGGAGCAATATGTGACTTTTGTGAAGCTTGGGTGTGCCATGGGAGGAAGTGTCTGAGTACACATGCCTGTTCCTGTCCCTTGTCTGATGCAGATTGCATCGAATGTGACCGCAGTGTGTGGGAGCATGGTAAAAAACCCTTGGCCTACAGCATGTCCATTAATATAGTAACATTCCATTAAGAGTATCCCAAATCAGACATGATTTAGGCAGTCAGTTTGTTTTTTTGAGGAATGTTTTGTGATGTTATGTGATACAGGAGGCCGCATTTTCCGCTGCTCTTTCTGTCACAACTTCCTGTGTGAGGATGATCAGTTTGAGCACCAAGCCAGCTGTCAGGTTCTGGAGGCAGAGACCTTTAAATGTGAGTCTGTAGATATACATACAACCAAAGTGTAGTTTTCAAAGTTTGTTTCAGGCATATTTTTTAATCAAAGTGTGTTCCAATCTTAGGTGTTTCGTGCAACCGTCTCGGGCAGCACTCTTGTCTGAGATGTAAGGTGAGGCACTGAATTTGCCTTTCATCCTTACATTCGATTGAACAGTCAGCTTGTGGGAGACGCTCTAAGGAGTTCCAACAGAAAAATATATCTTGTGCAGTGATGTATTGCCTGCATTTTCCGTCTTTGTAGGCCTGCTTCTGTGATGAGCATGCTCGAAGTAAAGTCTTTAAGCAGGAGAAGGGCAAGGCACCTCCATGCCCAAAGTGTGGCCACCAAACACAAGAGACAAAAGACCTTAGCATGTCCAGTGAGTCTGTAATACTTTTCCAATAGAAATGTACAATATACAGCCATAAAGACCTGCATCCAACACCACTTAGCGTGGTGCCTTTAGTGCATCAGTGCAACTTTGCTCTTAATGACTTTTCTATATTTAACGCTGTTCTTGTTTGGTCCCTGTGCAGCTCGCAATCACAAGTTTGGCCGCCAGAGCGGGGCTGATGATTACGGTGACTATGGAGCGTCAGGATACAGTTCCTACTGGAACAGCATTGCCTCCAGCGGAGGAGCAGACCAGGAGGAAAATGACCATGGAGATGAAGAAGACTATGATGATGATGACTACGATGATGATGATGACGATGAGGAGGAGGAAGAGGAGGAGGAGTCTGAGGAAGAGGAGGCCGAAGTGGCACACAAATTTAACAATCTCAGTCTTGGTGTGAGTCCATCCAGTGAAAACAATTAGTGAATAAAAACCGGATGCAATTATGCAGAAAATTAAGCAATCTTGCAATGCTTGTTTAGTTTTGTTAGGGTTGTCAAATAATGCCTCACATTGATTTAAATGTTAACTTAAGCATTTGTCATTGACGACTGCCAGAAAAGAAAGTCTGTTCCCCAGACATGGGCCATGAGAATGTAACTTTTTTTATTTTTAACATTTCTTAATTTACATTCTTCTTTCAACATTTCTTCTTTGGAAGCATCTCTAAAGCACACAAGTCAGTTGAAATATTTAGGTTTATTTTCGAATTTTAAGCAGTGAAAACATAAATGACAATTTAACAAAATATTAAAATAAAAGAATCTGTGTATTCATTCCATGACATTGCATGACACTTGTTTATCTATTTCAAAAGCATTCAATTGAATATGCCCAATATTCCTTTCTTTGAGGTGCAGTAACTAGTGCACCAGTTGTTCCTCATGCCATTGCGCTACGGTTTTCATTAGCGTTAGTCTCGCCTCATACGACCATAACGCGCTGCCTCTGTTTGACGGCCTGAGTAAACCGTAAGCGGAGTTGGGACGTGTCTGCGCTCCTGTACTATTTGGGAACTCGGGTTATACCTGCCCTGCCGTCAAGCGGGAAAAGTGAAAGTTGGACGAGTCGCCGTAGGGTGGGGTAGGTACTGCAACAGTGTTGACGCTTTTTTTATTGGAGCAAAGATGCATTTATGGAAACGTCAGAACTCATGGATCCACTGAAACTGTGTGATACTTTTCACCTGGGACCTACACAACGGGCTGACAGTAAATATTATATTACATGATTTTATGTTGGACTTTGACATGATGAGAAAATGTGAACTGGAACTGGAGTGGTTGCATGGCCACCCGACTATTTTGTGCAGATGTTCACTCGTTTGATCCGCTTCCTAATTTTGGTCTTTGGATTTTGGAACAAACCGCCAAAACACAATTCAAAGGTAGGAAACGTAAACATTGTTATTTATATAGCGGCGGCGAGCAATTTGTTTAACGTTGTAAATCGCAAAGAACTGTATCGTATAACTGTCGTAGCAGCGTTTCAACTAAAAATCTGATAAGAAAATATACTTGTTTTCAACAGCACTTTATATAATTACGTCTACTACATTTAGTTATTTTTAGCTGCATCTAATGTTAACACGAGCGACCTTCTGGGTTACAGGGGCAGTTTGGTGTGTTAATTTAGTTATGTTCGCTATAGTCGAGTAAATGTTTCCTATACAGGATAAAATTGAAATGGGTCCAAATGGCATTTAATTGTGCTTATGCAACGCGACGTTTCAAACCCTTTCGGTTTCGGTTGGTTGGAGTGAGGGTCCATCTGGCGTGTGGCAGGAGGAAGTGGCCCTAACGCAAACCGAAACTGCACTTGGTGCCAAGCGTCTCCATTAACACCTGATACGTAGCACCTGCCTTTACAAACGCCATGACGACCTGAAACACCGCGAGTGCCAGCGGCCATCTGAATGTCTTCGGCTCTCAGGATTTGGCTGTGAGCCACTCGCAGCTCGTCAAGCGCTTCAGCCTCTCGTGTGCGGCTATCCAGTGGCGCGGTTTAGGTTAGGCATGCTGCAAGCGTCGTCTGGTCGGAACCAGTCTCACACACGCCATTTAAAGTGACACATGTCAAATCGTGAGGTCCCCAAGGATATAGAGCGTTCTCACGTAGGTTCGTTAGAAGTAGCGTTGCCACCTAGATCTGACAAAAAACAAGGACACTGTCATACTGACACAGGGTGGCGAGTCTAATCTGTTGCCGGGGGGGGGGGGGGGGGGGGTAGTTTTTTTTGCCGGGACCGAATATTAAAAAGAAGAAAAACCGGGACAGGTGGCAACACTAGTTAGAAGGTTTGGTCTCAGATATATATGGGGATCAGCTGTTATTACTTGGCTACTGAAAGACGTCACCTGGCAGTAGTGAAGTGCGTGATCCATGCAATCTTATCTGATAAATGGTCACCGGTCCTAGTTTGTGGCTAGAAGTTGTTTATTCTTGTGTGAATAGGGTGAAGTCAGCTAAAATGGGCCAGATAAGGTTCATAGTTCTATAAAACCTTGCATCCAATCAGAAATCATTTTACATTGTTACTACAACACTAGTTAACATATAACAATAGTTTTAATTGGTCTGAGGTTGCTAAGTTGGGCGGGGCAGTGTTACTTGTAGCACTTTGGCGAGATGTATGGTAAGTATGGAAATTTCACTAATAACTAATGTTGACAAAGAAATTATCATACCCAGTGGCGGACTTAGCAATTTGGGGGCTCAAGGCGAAATTAGCTAGGGGGCCCATCAACATTAATATGCGAGAAATAAGTTAGCTAGTCAGGGGGCCCCTACAGTGGGCTGCAGTGGGAGGGGCCCAAGGCAGTTGCCTAGCCACGTCTCTATGCAAAGACCGCCTCTGATCATACCAATAAAACAAAAATGTTTATTGATAAAGCTTTAACAAGCGCCTTCAAAAAACAACAAAATACATTAAAAACTATCTTGATCTTTGTGTATGGAAGTAAATCCATCACATTTAAACACTTGAATTAGACTATTCGGGCACTAATTTTTCAAGGTTGTATTTTTCAATGTTAAAAAATGTTATTTTATCATGGGTAAAGTAAATGATGCAGTAGCCTATGTCTTAAAACGATTCAACAAAATAGATGAAACACAATCTGGTAAGAAACAAAGGGAATAACACTGTAGTTTTTTAACTAGAAACAAGAGTTGTGTTATGCAGTATCTCATTACATAGAATGGGATTTAATTAGTAAAGCTCTTTAAATGTAACTAGCTAGGCAATTAAGCCTGAAAAGGTTTTTAAGACAGCTATGGGCCACCGTAGATTTGAGACTCAATTGCTCATTCTTAGTGTCTTGAATGTGTTATCTGATTTTGTGCTGTGAATTTTAGCATCTGAATTTCAAGTGAATTTTTATATTCTGAATTTTTAAACATTGAAAAATACAAGTTAAAATGAGTCACAGAAAAAATCAAGGGTTGAAATCAGAAGCCAAAAAATGTATACATAATTTCAATGGCAAAAAAAATGTCAAAGGCGTTTGAATTTCACAATCTAGTGAGACGGATTTGCTTCCCTATTTTTAAAAGTCATTAGAGGGCTTGAAAAGTTTGAGGGCCAGTTATCCCTCAAAGTTCTTATAATTTGTATAATTCTTCTGCTTCTTCTTCCACACATTTGTGCGTTTAATAGAACCTGAACCACTTAACGTACAGACTCTGTTCAAACTGCATTTTGAAGATTTCGATGCTGTAACTTGTGCTATGAGGCAATTGGTGTCACAGTGACAGCTCCGGACCCCTCCTTGTGGGCGTGTCGTTATGTTGTCTGCGTCTAGTTATGTCCATGTTTGTAGTTCCGTGGGTGTGGGTTGTTTGTGAGTGTGTTCGTTAGTCTCACCTGTGCCTTGTCTTGTGATCACGAGGGTATGTGTTCTACACCTATTTAATGTGCGTCTCGTACTCGTCTTTGTCTGAAGCTCGTGACGCGTGAGTGTGTTTGTAGAGTGCTTGCGCAATCCGCGCCGCACTTTGTTATTTGTGCCTCACCAATAAACGTCTATATGTTAAAGTACCCACTCGTCGTGCCTGCCGCCTCCCGTCGTAACATAAAGACGAGCCGACAAGATGCTGTTATACGCTTCTCGGGCAAAGAAGGGGAAGAGGAAACGTCACCATTCATCCTTCCCTGTACATGCCAGAGAGGAGTTGCTGGTGGAGGGAACCTGGAGGAGGACACTGGTCCCCCCCCAGACTCGGAGGAAGAGACGGAGAGAGAAGCCAGCTCTGCTCCGTTAGAGCACTCCGCTCCTCTCGCAACGGAGGAAGTCAGCCCTCTGCCCTCTGTAGGCTCTGCTCCAACTGAGCACTACAGAGAAGGCGAGGGTGAGCCCCCCTCCGTCCGTTTACTCGGCCCCAACCGAGTATAACGAAGAAGAGGAATCAGACGTCAGCCCCCCTCTGTCCATTTACTCGGTCCCAACCGAGTATTACGGAGAAGAGGACTCAGACGTCAAACCCCCCCCCCCCCCCCATTTACTCAGCCCCGACCGAGTATTACAAAGAAGAGGAACATGACGTCAGCCCCCCTCCGTCCGAGTGCGCGCCCCCCCGCTGAGTCCGACAGTGAAGGCGAGGAGGCAGCTAGCCCTTCCTCCTCTTTATGGTCAGAGGTGACCGTACAGTCTGAGAAGGGAGAAGGGCCGGAGGAAGAAGCGTGTTCTGACTCTGAGGTGAGCAGGATGGACTGCTCGCCCTACATGACCTCAGAGGAGGCGATGTTGCAGAGCCTGGGAGTCTCGGAGGAGGAGGAGGAGGAGGTGGAGATGGAGACGTCGAGGGGCGAGGTGGCGCTGCCAGTTGAGTTTTGGGGTGCCCCCAGAGGTCCCTTGTGCAGCTGAGAGCGAGCTGCGTCAGGCAGACCCTCCGCCAGCGCCCAGGAAGAAATCTGACGCTCCCAGAACGAGGCAAGTGGGGCGCGCGTTTACTTGGAGCACCAAACGGCGCTGCGCGCGGGAGGATCGGTCCCGAGGACCGGGGGGACTCCGCCTCCGGTTCCGCCTGCAGCCCTGGGAGGGTTCGCGCCGCTGGCCCCGCTCTTACAAGTGGGAAGAGGGATCTCCTGGCTGGCCATGCCTGTGTGTCAATCCCGTTGTTTCTGCCTAATCCCCTTTTCCCTCTTGTGCCCCTTGTGTTTCATGTGCCGGTGTGTGTGTTTGTGACTGTGCCTGTGTTAAATGTATTTTCCCCTGTCTTCCCTGTACACACATACATCTGTGTATCTCACACACGCCACACAGACACAAACACATACCTAAGGAGGTGTTGTTCACTTACACAGACACACAAACAAAGACACACACACTCACTTTGCAAACACTGTACACACTTTTATACACAGTGCACACACTGACATTCACATTTACATTCACCGTCTTTCATGCCATATACACACCTTCATTAACAATCAATCTCTCACACACCACACACAGACACATACCTAAGGTGTTGTTCAACTACACATAGAGAATGCACACACTATACACTCACTGTACACACCTTCATATACTGCACACACCGTCATACACACACACTCACATTCTTTTATGTCATATTCTCACCTTCATTCACAATCACTCTGTCGCACACACTACACAGACAGACACATACCTAAGGAGGTTCTTCAGACACACATCTAATGCATACACTGTATACACATTGTACACACCTTCATACACACTGCACACACCATTGTACACGCACACACTCACCTTCATTCATGCTGTATACACATGATCATTCACACATAATCACACACACACACACACACTCACACATCATTCACACTACAATACACACCTTCATACACATCATTCACAACAATACACACTACACATCTTTATACTTGAGACACACCATATACAACATATACACCATACACACTACACACCACATGCATAGCTTAGTACACACTAGACTCTACACACTCTACTCAAATTTTGGTCCCAGGCAGGTCACTGACCTTATGCTTCCTCACTCAAGGGTATTAGCCATAACCTTAGTCAGAACTGGTCACACCTTTTCAAGCCCTCTCATAATTCCTTCAAGAAATGCAAATCTAGATTTAGATACTGGCCCATTTTAGCTAAAGGGCTTGGAACATTCCAAAGACCACTTAGGACAGGTTGTGCTATTGTCAGGTCAAATCATGCTGCCACGAGAGCCTTTGTGGAATTGCAGGGAATGCAGGCAATGACTGAGTAAGGCCTCAATAAATGAGATGATAAGATGATAAGACCTAGCTAAAGGAAATGGTTAATGGTTTGACACAAGCATACATGTTTAACACAAGCATACACCTTGACCTACACAAAAACACACACACCCACACAAAACACCTATGTGCAAATAAACACATAACCATAAATTATACATTTTTAAATACATTTTTAATGAGATATATGTTCAACGTTTTACTGCATCAAATGTATTGTTGTTGTTAATATGGCACAACAAAGAAAATGGTGTCTGTAATCCATTGTGGAGCAAGACCGAGGTAGAGGCCGAGTAGAGTGAAGTTTATTAGGAGTAGATCCAAAAGAAAGACAATCTGACACAGACAGGTATCCAACATCAAGAGACAGTCACCAAGCAGAAACAAAATTTGCAACAGGAACAGAAACTAAATAGAAGCCAGACCTGAGTTTCGTGGGTTGGTCATTAGACTGAAGGCTCATCTTTTTTGTTGAGTACTTTTGTTGAGTAATGACCACAAACACTGCATATAGCACTTGTTTCCTTGTTCTTTAAATTGTATGTTTATCTATCTATGGTTATCTATGCTACTATCTAGGATGCATTCTGTGTAGATGTAAAGCACTGGATAAGAGCATCTGCTTAATGAATATGTCATTCTGTAACACCTTGGTCATGGAGCAAGAACAAGGTGGATACATTTGCTGAGTAGATCAAGATTTATTAGGAGCAAATCCAAAAGAAAGGCAATCTGACAAAGAACTAAACAAGACACAGCTGGGAACAATGACGAGAGGGCGGAGTAACAGATGACAAAGACGTGGCAGGCTGAACTAAAAACAAAAGCACATGGAAAAACACGACAGACAGACAGACAGGTGGGGCAGAGCCATATCTGACAGTGTCGATTCAAAAAATACATATTTAAAAAATACTATTCAATAGGGGTGACCTGCAATAGTCGCTGATTCGACTAGTCGACTATACCCCCTAGTCGACTATGAACGTCTTAGTCGAATGTACCATTCTAACTGCATGGAGGTGCCTAAGGATGCAGCTAAGCATTAGTTGTTACATGAAATGTCTTTGTTTTCGTTATATATAGCCTTTTGTCAAATAAAATCATCCACATTTCTGTTAATAAATATTTAAAAAATGATGTTTGCGCATTAACAATAGGCATCTTCCTTACTACACATTAATAAATCACACCCTGCTGTTGCACAATCCAAACGAGCGGAGCTGAACACGCTACAGAATACGCAGCATCTGCCGAGATTATAATGGCTACTAAAAACTTCAAAAGTATTTTGAAAAACATAAAGATGAATCAAACAAAGTAAAGTGCAACTTATGTCATCAACGTCTTTCATTTCGCACAACAACCAACATGGCATACCATTTAAAACGCGTAAGGCGAAAAAAAATGTTTGTCGTTTCGGTCGTGTCGTCGCGGTGCGTCTCAAGTAGGTCTATAAACATTTTTTGTTGTTGTTTGCTTTTAAACCCCGTTACTTGAACCTTTCCTTGTATTTTTTTGCTGTTGTGTGGCAATTTTAAAAATATTTTCAGGCAGGCATATTTTATTTAAAATATTTTTGACATTTTGCACGGACAGTTCGATATGCGAAATGCGCTCTGACGGTTAATGTTCTCTAACCCATCCATCCATCCATTATCTGAACCGCTTAATCCCTACGTTTCAAAAAAAAAAGTAAATAAATAAAAGCTGAATAAAGCCAACCTACCGTGTTTATTCATTTATCTAAGTGTTTTAGGTTTTTACTTTGAAGAGGAAAAAAGTCCTGAATGAGAACGACCGTTTAAGGCGCTCTAAAAATAAATAAATAAAATAAACCCGATTCGACTATTAGTCGACTAAAGGGAAAAGCAGACGAATCAGATTTGACTATGAAAATCCTTAGTTGAATACACCCCTACTATTTAATATTCAATTCAATAAAAAATACTATTCAAAAAAATCTATTTGACGGTCTTATAGATAGATGGCTCAGTCAGTGGCGTAGTCAGGTTTATGTGGGCTGTCTAGGACAGGGGGATTTAATGTCATCATGTACACAAAATACAGTACAGAGGACATCCAGACATAAATAGGCTGCCTTTGTGCAAATGAATTTTAGAGGACGACACAACCTGAAAACATTTTGATTGGTGTTTTACTAATTTATCATGAAGGTACAGTGTAGTCTCATATTCTGAAGATCTGCATTCAAGTATTGTTTATGTTTCCTAACAATACTATGTAAAACACCCTTCTAATTGAATAGTGTATGATAACGAAGGCAAAGTGTTTAAGAGCATGTTAATGTACCATAATGGAATTAGTTGGTTACAGTGTAATTTCAGTGTAATACCAGCACAAATCACTAAATCAACCCATAGCCTCAGAAGACAGAGAGGCTGAGTGGATAAAGTGTCATTCTGGTAGCAATGTCTTAGATACAGATGGTAAAACCCTGTGTTCTAATCTAAATTATTACTGTTTAGATTATTATTATTATTATTACTGTTATTATCACGTAACATTCTTCTAGGGTTAGAGTTCATATTTTTCATTCTAGCTGACAATGGAATTGTAAAGAATTTTATACTTTATATTTTATTTATCTGCATTTCCACAGATCCATCAAATATCCTATACTGTCACTTTTTGTGGGTGTCGATGGCTGATGGTAGTGCTCTGGGTAGCATAGTTGAGTGGCCAGTGTGCAGATACATTCAGAAGAGGTGTTTTCAGATACCTGTCGACGTTTCTGAGAGACAGGCACCACAATCAGCTTGTGTCGCTCATTAAATATTAATGATGGATGCCGTCTGCAAAGTGGCACTTGCCAATACGTGCCATTCCTGCCTTGTGTAACATGAACTTCCTGCTGCCACATGCAAATGATCATTGCTTACATGATGTTTACATCAGTAAAAAAATTTATGTGTGTTGTATTTAAGCTAAATGTGGTACTAAAAGCCATTTATTTATTGAGACTTTTGGTTTCTTAAATGAGTGCTTTGATCTCTTGCAGAGAACCTTGAGATGTGTTTGTTTTCTCTGGTGCTTTGACAGTAACCTGGAGTGCCACCTGAACATCGAGGTTTGGAATTCTTTCTTAATTCTGAGGTATAGCACACTAAAACATAAGACACTGCTTATATCCCAGAGTAATAAAATCATGATGGAGTAGTGGCCATTGGACATTACATTTACATTTATGGCATTTAGCAGACACTCTTATCCAGAGCGACTTACAAAAGTAAGGATATACTGTAAGTGCAGACAATTTGTATCCTGATTTTTGTAGTCAAACATACGCATATTACAGGTTTCCCTTGCACTATATTTGTATATTTGTACATTTTATATTTAGTTTCATACACAAAGAAAGTTTCCCAGACAAATGTACCCTACTGTTGCATACAAGTGATTCTCTTTATTCAAAGAATGCACATTTGATTTATCCTGTGCACTTAAGCTTTCCATTGCTCCTCCCTTTCCCTTATACTTCTCTTCTTATATTCTTTTGAATATTTCCATCAACTCAAATTGCAACATCATTTACCACTAATGTTTGTTACATCTCGACTTCAATCGTCATGACTAGTCGACTCTCTGTCACAATCCGGCCGGCCGGTGGAGTCTTAGCTTTGAGACCGGGTTAGGTCCTAAACTGTGCCGTAGTGTTTCTGCTGTCAGGGGCTGCCTGGACACCAGTGACACAGCGTCACCAGTGCAGCTCCCTCACTGTACCTACAACACTGGAGCCGGTGCAGCATAAAGACAATGTCTCCACTGTGAGGGTTAGAGAAGTGCTTGTATGCAGTGAAATCATACATTTCTCTGTGCCAACAGTGCAATAATGCTTTATTCTTAATAGCAGTGTATTTAGAAATATGTTTAAGCTCTGTTAATGATTACAAACCAAGTATATCAAGGCCTCTTTCTAGTTTGCATCTGCAAATAATCAGCTGTGGTGTTATAGCTAGAATAGGTGAAAGAAGGTTTTCTTGATGGTATTGTGATGGCTTCATGTTTCCAAATAATCTATCATTGTTGAATTAGTTAGCCTGTTCTGTTATTCTTCAAATTGAACTTGGTTTTCACATATTGGGCAGGATTTCACATCTACCATGACTCATATTTTAAAAAGGAGAATTAGAAAATGTCTGAAAATGATTTTATAGTCCATTCACAAAGGCACCTGTGGTTGTCTCTATAGAACCTGACAGATCAAGATGTGTGGTCTGTACATTCAGATTTTTAAATTCTGACTTTTATTCAGATTCTTTTCCAGGCTTTGTTTGTGAATGGTTAGATATGTTGTGTTGTGTCAATGGTTTTAAAAGGCTATGACGATAGTCGATGGCACTCTTTGGTCTGTTCAGTGTCAAAGAATTTCAAAGGATTCGTTTGACTCCTTTTGAAAAGTATGCATGGGATTTGAATGTAGCAGCTGACATGCAATAAATGTGTTTTACAAATGCGTAAAAAAGTGCATAAAAGCAGTGCATTAAAACATACTTCTATTATGACAAAAAACTGTCCTCTTTAATCACATTGTGTAATACTCATGTCAAATAACAAAAACCTTACTCACGGTGTGAGTAGCAGTACTTCTGTACTTCCTGTTAACCAAGTAACTAAATACACATACAGTGTGTCACAAAAGTGAGTACACCCCTCACATTTCTGCAGATATTTAAGTATATCTTTTCATGGGACAACACTGAAAAAATGACACTTTGACACAATGAAAAGTAGTCTGTGTGCAGCTTATATAACAGTGTAGATTTATTCTTCCTTCAAAATAACTCAATTTACAGCCATTGATGTCTAAACCACCGGCCACAAAAATCAATATTAGTATCAATATTTTGTGTGGCCACCATTATTTTCCAGAACTGCTTTAACTCTCCTGGGCATGGACTTAACCAGAGCTTCACAGATTCCCACTGGAATGCTTTTCCACTCCCCCATGACAACATCACGGAGCTGGCAGATATTTGAGACTTTGCACTCTTCCTTTCGCTTGAGGATGCCCCAAAAATGTTCTATTGGGTTTAGGTCTGGAGACATGTTTGGCCAGTTCATCACCTTTACCCTCAGCCTCTTCAATAAAGCATGTCTTAGACGTGTGTTTGAGGTCATTATCATGCTGGACCACTGTCCTGCAACCCAGTTTCCGGAGGGAGGGGTGCTCTGCTTCAGTATTTCACAGTACATATTGGAGTTCATGTGTCCCTCAATGAAATGTAACTCCCCAACACCTGCTGCACTCATGTAGCCCCAGACCATGGCATTCCCACCACCATGCTTTACTGTAGGCATGACAAACTTATTTTTGTACTCCTCACCTGATTGCCGCTACACATGCTTAACACCATCTGAACCAAACAAATTAATCTTGGTCTCATCAGACCATAGGACATGGTTCCAGTAATCCATATCCTTTGTTGACATGTCTTCATCAAGCTGTTTGCTGGCTTTCTTGTGTACAGACTTCAGAAGAGGCTTCCTTCTGGAGTGACAGACATGCAGACCAATTTGATGTAGTGTGTAGCATATGGTCTGAGCACTGACAGGCAGACCCTCCCACCTCTTCAGTCTCTGCAGCAATGCCTCCTGCGTCGAATTTGGTTGTGATGCTGAGCACATGCACTCAGCTTTTTTGGCCAATCAACGTAAGGTCTGTTCTGAGTGGACCCTGCTCTTTTAAAACTCTGTATGATCTTGGCCGCTGTGCTGCAGTTCAGTTTCAGAGTGTTGGCAAGCACTCTATAATCTTAGCCATGGTTTAAAGAAAGCGAATCAACATTAGTGGATTAATATTAGTTTAACTTGCTTGCTAGCCACTAAACCGGTTTGAACCACCGTTGAGTTTGGAAACTCTGATAGGTGTAACACACATACACTAGGAATGAAAAGACAGAAAGTTGGTCTTAAATTGTTATGTACTCCTATAATTAAATGTTTTTTTTTTATTTATGCGATTCCTTCGTTCTCACCAGTATCTTATTTGGTTTTAGTCATGTGTGTTTTGTGGCAGGATTAATGGGTTTCCTGTTTCCCATCTTTGTCAACTCTACATCAGCTACATTCCATGGTGTGGCATATCCTGACATGGCATCTCCTCTGTTTACATGGTTTCCATGTCCACAATCTGTTTGAGGTACACTCTCATTTGGTCATCATTGAAGGCCTTTGCTCATTAAAAACATTCAGCTTTCCTGGGTTAATACCCCTTTAATCCATGTACCACATTCTGAGGAAGCTAAAGAAACACAAAGACAAAGATACAGTATATGGAGAAAAAAGTCCAGAATTCAGACCATTACACTGCCTTCCACCCAATTTCAGAATATATTTTGAAGTATTGCTACTTGTATACAAATAATTACTTTGGCTAGGTTCAACTTACCTACTAACAAAAACCTCTCCAACCTCTGGTGAAGCAGTTTTCAGCCACCACGCTGGAGCTAGTTGGAGTAACCTGGTAAACGGGTTTGAGTGAAACACCTAGTGATGTGTGCAGACTGTAAACACTTTCATACCCACACTGAAATCTGTTTTAGTCTGCCTTTCAGATTAGTTAAGCTATTGACACATTTTAGCTCTGAGGGACAGTACTATAGTATAGCTGTAACCTACATTGATTCTATCTGTATTTTCTGTTATCAATACTTTTTCCTTAAATTAACATGTGTACAGTTTTAATAATCTTTTAGAAGAGGCGGACACAATCGCTGAGAGGAGCGAGATTTATTAAAGGGCATTTCCGTAATCAGGGTCGTAAAGGCAGGCTTGGGTCAAGTCAGAGAGGGAGTCAGAACATGAACATAAGCAACATGAAGAGCCTGAACACAAAGAACAAATAGAAACTAAGACACAGAACGATGCACTGAAGCACGATAGCCAACAGGCTGTGTGCAAAACAATGACCAGCAAAGCAAAATACCAAACACAGGTTATATATACACCATATTAAACATGAAACACCTGAGTACGCTAACGAGGGGAAGGGTTACAAATCATGAGGCGGGATTACGAACGCCCATGGCAACATAAACATAACATACATTATTGACAGCCAGGGGAGGAGCTAATCGTGACACTTTCCTTTTATGTATCTCTTTCATCTTTTAATTCATTTTTTATATTTCATTATTTAATTTGTTTTTTATTTATCTGTATTTATTTTAATAAATTGTTTTTATAACTTTTTTTTTATTTTTGTCACAAACCTTCTTGAGGAAATGTATGTCAGAGTGTAATAAGCTATCCAATTTTAATTCTTTTGTATATGTCTGTGTGAAGCATTTTGAATTTCTACTGTGTAAATGCTGTAGAAATAAAGTTACCTTGCTATAAAAGTATAGTAATTGTCACGTTGAGGACCCCGGCCCCTCCCTTTTGGGCGTGTGTATACGTAGTCTACGTGCTTTGTCTGCGTCAGTGGAACTCCGTGGTGATGGCTATGTCGTGTGAATAATGTGTCTCCCAGCGTCACAGTAATATCTAAATGCATGGAGATCCCAATAAGTCCTGTTCACAGTTCTTTGCAGTATTACAGCAGTATTATGTCTAAATATCTAGTTAGGACAAAACTAGAGTGCTCAATGAACTAAGTTAAAATCACTGTAACTCCGGAATATCATCTGTAGTGTTTTTATGCGTGTGCAAACGAGGGGTGTCGGAATTCGGCACAACAAGTTCGTTTGAAAAAAATTCTGCGTCGTGCCTGCTGCTTGCATGTGTTAAATGAAAATGAGCACATTCTTCTTTGATTTACCACTTTGTCCTACCACCTGATTAACTTTCTGTTCCACCCCTGACGGGCGAAGAAACATCCACAGAAAAGCCACACCTCATTATAAGTCGCATGGTTCAAAGTGTGAGGGAATAAGTAGCGTTTATAATCTGGAAAATACGGGTAGCAATCGCGGGGGCTCCGCTGTGGCGGGTCGAGGTCGCGTTCCGCTCTTCAGCACTGTTTGCAGGGTTCATCCACATTTACAAGGTGGAATTCAAGCACATGTACGACACTTTCAAGGTCCATTTTCAATATTGTCCAGCACCTTCAGCTTAAGTTAAGCACGTAGTCGTCTGTAACTGCACCAGCCTCAATTTGTCCAATTAGACAGTTTATTTCCTCTTTTATTCTGTCGTGAAAAGACATTTCTGCTGCTTTCAAGTCCAACTACGAACGATTGCTTCTGACTGGAGTCTAAGCCCCGTCCCACATTCAGGCGAGCGTTCCTATTGGACAGTGATTAGATTTCATTCTGGCACGAACACAGCTTCGCAGAGACACACAGTGGAATACAATGACGTTCAGTCCATTGCATTTCAAGGTGGCTTCTGGCACGAATTCAGCGTTTCTTTCTTTAAATACAAATCCACACACACTGGAGCTTTTACTTTTCATTGTGGCATGTTTTCATCACATCAGTGTTTAAATCAATCTCGTGATCATTACATTTAAAGGAGACATTTATGTCAGAAATACTGTACGGTGAAAAGCAATACCTCGGTGCCGTGATTACATTTCGAGCTGTATTATATTCAATTCTGGCACAAATTTGTGTATTGTTTTTCAATAAAGAGATAAAGTGCATTGAAACGTAATGTAATAGTGCTTTTGCATTTCATTGTGGCACGTATTCTGCATGTTTGTATGGAAAAGCAATGCATTTTGTGGATTGCATTTCCATTTTTGCCTAGTAGCCATTACATTTTGAATTGGCATGGAATCTTTTCCATATAACTGGTGCGCGCAGTTACAAAATTCGAGAGGTGCACGACCTTGCGAATCGACAGCGTGCGATGCCCTCGCGCGGAGCCACTGCGATTATGTCATTTTCGCCGCGCAGACCCTCACCGCTTGTGTGCGCTGCAGTGACTTTGCGGGCTACCGTTGCATTGTGGGGAATGTAGTGTTTGTGCATGCAAAACACCATTGGGCGGCTGTGGCCTGCGGGCCGGTTCTAATAGTAAATAAATATCATCCAGGGGGCCATAGATAATCAATTCAGATCCGGCCCGCGGGCCTTGACTTTGACATATGTGCTCTACATG
Source organism: Brachyhypopomus gauderio (assembly GCF_052324685.1). Classification (NCBI taxonomy): domain Eukaryota; kingdom Metazoa; phylum Chordata; class Actinopteri; order Gymnotiformes; family Hypopomidae; genus Brachyhypopomus; species Brachyhypopomus gauderio. The sequence continues at coordinate 12,620,573 of NC_135225.1, read as the reverse complement.
ACTCTGTCATGGTGTGGGGCTTCAGACAACAGGTTACTCATCTTTGTTGACTCAGGGGCAGCCGGCAGCTTCATCGATGCTTTTCTGGCCACCATGCTTGGGATCCCATTGGTGCATCTCGAGACACCTTTCTCGGTTGCTGCCATTAATGGAAGAGCCCTTGTGTTAGGGGAGGTGTTGAGCCAAACCATTCCCCTAGACATGCGGATAGGGAGTCATGTGGAAAAAATCACATTATACGTCATTGCGGCTCCCAAAACCCGGCTTATCCTCGGGTTTTCCTGGCTTTAACGCAACAACCCTAACATTGACTGGCTCAACCTCTGTCAGGCAATGGGGGACAGTGTCAGGGATTCTGTCTGATGGCTGGCCCCCTCAGCACATCTAAGATGTTGCAGGAGTCTTTCGATCTCGGGACAGTCTCTGCTGAATACCACAACCTACAGGAGGTGCTCAGTAAGAAAAAAGCCTCCCTACTGGGCCCATGACAAGCAACCTGCTGCCAACCACCAGCCCCCCTAGGGGGTGGCTCTTTTCTCTTTCGTCACCTGAGCGAAAAGCAATGGACACCTATATACAGGAAGCCCTGGCTGCTGGGTTCATCCGACCTTCAACCTCACCTACCGGTGAGGGAAGAAAGACGGGGGGTTGAGGCCATGTATTGATTACAGGGGACTAAACAAGATAATGGTTAAAGACCGCCATCCATTGCCACTTATGTCCACTGCCTTCGAGGCGCTCCAGCACTCCACCATCTTCACCAAATTAGACTTCGGCAGCGCCTATACCCTGATTCGAGTACAAGCAGGGGACGAGTGCTTTATAACCCCCTCTGGGCACTATAAATATTTAGTGATGCCTTTTGGGCTTATGAACACTCCAGCCATATTCTAGTGTGATTTTGCGTGAGGCCCTGGACCAGTACGTATTCATCTACCTAGACGACATTTTGATATATAGTCGATCCCGTCAGGATCACAGCATGTATGGTGGGTTCTTCTGCTTTTCCTTGAGAACTACCTGTACCTGCAGCTGGAGAAGTCTGTGTTTCATGTCGAGGAATTCTCATTTCTGGGCTTTATAGTATCCAGAAACAAGCTGGCCATGGACCCAGACTCAGCCAGTGGCTCAGAGGCCAGTTCCCACCTCGCTCCGGAGTAGCGGTCCTGGGTTACTGCTAACTGAATCCTGGATCCTGCCCTGATAAGTGACTTCCATCACGACTGCCTTAGGCCCGTGGGGTCTTGGGCCTAGGAGGAGGGAAGCCACTGCGTTAAAATTCCACAAAGCCATTATTGAATTGTACTGAGGACAGATACCTACAAATAATATAGAAGACTACTACTACTCAGACCTACTGAGATGGGCTGCAGCAGTCACCTCTGTCTGACTCAGATGTTACAGTAGCCCAAACGGGTGGGGATAAAAGCATGGATTATCAATGTTTGTAAAAAGAAGAACATCTATAACTTCACTAATGTGGAAAAAATTAAAACCTCGATATATAGACAAACTAAGATGGGAGTCAGAAGTCACACTGAGATTGCTCACAAAGGGCTTGCCCTTTAATCCCACACAATTGAAGAGCAGTTGAATCTCTCATATCTATTAACTCCCTACACCCCAACCCAGTGCCTCAGATTTGCCATCCATCTTCTGTTGGCTGTTCCTAAGTCTAGTTTGAAGCTTACAGGTGATCGACCTTTTGCACTGGTAGCTCCCTGCTCTGGAACAAATGGCCTCTGCGTGTTAGACTGGCCCCCACGTTAGCTATTTTTAAGTCTCGTCCTGAGTCTCTCATCCTTGGCTTTTACCTCCGTGTAAGCTGCTCCTCTTTTATTACTGCTGTTGTTTTATTGTGCTGTACCATTTCTCTTTTTCTTCTGTTTCTTTTTTTGCATATGCTTCTGGTTTATTTAATTGTACAACACATAATTTTTTTAAATGCTCTATAATCATATAAATTTTGCAAATGAAATGAAGTAAAGCATGGATTAAACTATGGTCAGATAAGACAAAAATTTAGAATTTTGGCCCAAATTCATTCCTCAAGACATAGCATCCTAACAGTGAGGCATAGGGCTGGCCTGAAAACACAAGGAAGTAGGGCAACACAATCTCCTTGTCTTGGGAGAACTTCACCCTTCAGCAGGACACACCCCCAATATAAGGCAAAAGCAATACAGAAGTGGTGAATGTTCTAAAATGGCCAAGTCTAAGTCTAGATCTCAGTCCAACTGAGAATCTGTGGCACTATTTGGAAATTAAAATATGTATGTACCATCTAACCAAGTCAAACAACTTTAACAAGTTCCCCCAGGAAGAAAGAGTGGAAAACTCCCACACAGTGTGTAAGACTGGGAGAAACCTATCTCAACAGTATCTAAGCTGTTATTGCTGCAAATGTTTATGCAAGCATACAACAAATTCTGAATGTTGAGTTTGAGACATTGAAGACACATAAAAGACACTGTGTGTGTTTAATCTGATTATTCCCACTGAGTTGGGTTAGCTGTTCAATACATAGGTTAGATCCAGTTATTAAAAAGCTTGAGTACTTTTTTGATTCATCTCTCAGATTTGATTTCCATATTAAGTCAATTCCTAATAACTCTTTTATCTACGTAGCTTGCACCTTCCCGCTTCTTGGTGAAAGTTATGCAAGACTGCTGGTATTAATACATGTTTTCTCATGTGCAAATGATTGGAAGTCCCTCTTTTTTATAATATTCCTGCTAAATTGCATAACTGAATACAGTTTATCGAATCCTCAGCAGCCGGAATCCTCCCACATTCCAGACACTCCCTGTAGCACTGACTACCTATGCCCAAGTATGGACCTCTACAGTCATACAAACAAATGGATCACTGCTTTGACCAAATGTACTTGACCAATGATGCTGTGTTCCTGGCGAACAGTTTCTGCACTATTAAGGTCCCGGTGCTTTTAACAGCTATCTTTATAGGGTTGTCATCTGCATTTAACCTGTGTACAGTGCACTGAGTGGAGGTAAAAGTGTTGTGTGACTGACTTTGTATGATGCAAATATATGAGATGAATTTCTGACATTTTCGGAAGACAGCCACACTTGCCAGAATGGAATTTTATTTACAAATTTACACAATGTGAATATTTCAAATTCAAATATAAAGTAATTTTACATTTTGCATTTAGATTTTTACATTGTGTTACAGTTGGCTTTGGAAAGCTGAATCAAAATTTGTTCATATTTAATTTGATTATATAAAAATAAATAAATATATATCTTTCTCTCCCTCTATGAAGCCGGTTAACAGAACACCAAGAGCATGCAAATCTGTCATCAAAATGTAGAATAGTTATTATTATCTAATTATTTAATGATCTAGTATTTATTTAAACTGGACAGATGAACAGATGACATTATTTGCATATGTGGTTTCAGAGTCATTAACCTAAACAGAAACAGCTGTGTTGTAGGCTTAAAACCCTCTACAAAGGCAAACTCTGCCACAAAGGTGAGGTCATACACCAGGGCAGGACTGAACTGTTCCACTGCATCAGAAAGTTCTTACCCAGGCAAAGGGTTCAGTGCAGGCTGGGGTTTCAACATGTGCTGTATGAGCTCTTTAGAAGAAACACCAAGAAACATGCAACACTGAGGACCGTAGACACAGTGGTCGGCCAAGGAAACTGATGAAAGACATGTTATGTTTACTTCCGTTTGAAACTGGAAGATGTCATCCATCTATCTACCATTTTCAGAATGGGTAGAAGTTGATTGATCTGGCCAGAAGTTGATTGCATGGAAGAACTGTGACAAAAAGCCATATATGGAAATAGTGGCTAGTATTTAGTGTGATCTCCCACCCCCCTACACTCCAAACCGACTGAAATATAAAGAACTCTGGTAACTGCTGAAAGAAGCTGGTATAATATACCAGAATACGCCTTCAGAAAACGTCAGCATGTTCAGCATATGCTTAGTGCCAAGGGAGGTCACATTAAATACTGACATTCCTCTGTAGATGCCTTGTGAAAATTGTTTTTAAATGTTGTGAACATATTTCTTGTATTTTCTGTTTTTGTCTGTAAAATAATTATACATGTTCATTAATACACGTCAAAACAAATCATAGACCTGAGGCCATGACTGAGGTGCCCCTGAGCAAGGCCCTTAACCCTCAATTGCTCACTTGTATAAAATGAGATTAAAAAAAAAAAAAAATGTAAGTCGCTCTGGATAAGGGCATCTGCCAAATGCCGTAAATGTAAATGTAAAATACACCTTTGCATTATTATTATTTTTTGGTTTTGTTTTCCTATGCTTTCCCATGTCTTCAGCTGTCTGAGTGTGCTGTTGACCAGCGTCCATGCTCACGACACGCAGAACCTGATTGAGCTCAAAAGCCTCCTGGAGACGATGAAATCCAAATTTAATGTGAGACCCTGCGTGGCCTGCATGGCTACACCACCCACCACCCTTCTCCTTGTTCACATCAGTTTTATACAGCCATTTCACAATTTGCCTTAGTTTATTTCTTAAACTTACATTTTTTAGAACTCAGATGCCTTCTTGTATACACCACCTGCAAAAGTTGATGTAAGTTCATTAGAATCTTAACATCTTGTTTTTAGCCATCTAAAACAATTGGATTACAGCAATTGAATTACATTATTCTGTCTATGATTCCTATTCATACAGTAAAGGGGATGCTACCTTAACATGGGGAACATGGGTTTGGCCAGATTAATAGTAGTATTGCTGTGACATGCTGTTAACTTTCATCTCAAGTTAAGTTTCATCTTTATTTGAAGGCGTGCACTCAAAGATTCATGCACTGCTACCTGCTGGAGCTGGAAGTTTTCCTAGAAGAGGAAGGTATTCATGATGAAGACGACCCTAAACATAAAATATTCTCCCTTGAACAGATGTACTTCTCTTCATCATCTGTAAGTTCATTAAAGGGTTTTCAACTGCATTGTTACCTAGGTCTTGATATCTTTTCAACATTAAATTGTATAACAATACAAACACATTAAATATTTAAGATGTGAGTTTAAAGCTATATAATTAAATCAAGACTTTGAGAAAACAATTAACCAATTTGTAGCTTGTGTGACATGAGCATATTAAATAATGTGTTGTGTTTATTTGAACTGATTTGCTAGAACTGTCCAGCCTGTCAGCAGTGTGAAGAACACCCAACACGCAACACCACAGTGTTCTCTGAAACTATGAAGGATTTCATTTCGATGCTATTAGCTAAAGGCACTCCTGAGACTAATGACTGTTAGCACACTATTATTATACCACAGCCAATATGTAAATAAGCTCACTATTGTTTGTAGCATGTATTCCGATAATGTATTCAAGTTTACCTGTAAATGTATTAATGTGAATATTTATGAACATAATGGAATTTATTGTACAGTTAACAGTTATTCCTAGCCTCAGGTCAAATATAATTTGATCCATGTTTATTGCTCTGAATGTTTATTATTCTTATTTCCTTATTATTGCTACTGCTAAAAAATATTTTCTGATAGTTTTGTTGTCTTGTTGTCTGAATATAGTATAAATAAGGACTAGTGAAGAGAAAGAAAGTTTGAATAGGCTAGAGGCAGATGAAGGGCAGGAGAAGTTTTCTTCTTTCTTCTGTGAGTCTTCATGTTTGACGCTGCAGTTTGATTGTACGATACCTTTTGTCAAGAGTAGGGTGGCTGAGAGAAAAAACGCTGCAAAAGAAAAACAGGCTGCAAATACACAAAGCAAATTCATCAAAATGACATGACACACAACACAACAGAAGTGTTTGTTTCACAAAGGAAGTGTAAGCAGCGACTCTAGGTTTTTAGGACTGAATTAGTAAAGTTCTTTAAATGTAGCTAGCTAGCTTGGTATTTAGATGAAAAGTAAGGCTTAAAATCCTTTTAAGCCTTAAATACCTAGCTAGCTAGCTACATTTAAAGAGCTTTACTAATTCAGTCCCGTTCAGAGTAATAAGATACTGTATAACACAACTCGTTTCTAGCTCGTGTGTTATTCCCTTTGTCTCTTACCAGGTTTTGTTTGGTCTATTTTGTGGAACTGTTGAGGCATATTAATATGCAATTGCATTATTTATCTTACCTGACATAAAATTGCATACTTTTCACTTGGTAGAGGCTCCTTTTATCGCTTGTAAGCTACATGCTCTTTAAATGTAGCTGCCTAGCTAGGTATTTAGACAGAAAGTAAGGCTTAAAAAATCCCATTTAACACATCTGAGTTTCTTTGTAAATATCCAGCCAACTTGCTACATTTAAAGAGCTTTACTACTTCAGTCCCATTCAACGTAATGAGATAATGCATGACATGACTCCTTTCTGGCTAAACACCTAGAGAGTCGCTGCTTAAAATAACTAGTCCAGAAACACTTCTGTTGTGTTTTTACTGGATTTGCAGCAATTCCCAAAATGTAGCGTACGAGTTGTGATTTTGATGAATTTGCTTTGTGTATTTGCAGCGCATTTTTCTTTTATAGCATGATGGGTTTTCTCTGCCATTGTAAAAGAGCCATTTATATCGCCAAGTTGCATGCTGGGAGAAGTACTATTATGAACGCCATACTGTGATTTCCTAGAGGCTCAACATAGAACGTCCTCTACTGGATCAGTTGTGCAGGCCTAGTTTCTGTTCTGAGATCAGTTTCTGTCTCTTTATTGCTTCCACTGTGAGGGGGTGGAGAACCTTCGCTATTATAGCTAAATTCTCCTGGGTCTGTACATAACCGTAACCTTAACCATAATGTTGGTGGATATTTTATATTTTTTTAAAGTTTTGTGTAAAAAAAAGTATAAAAATTAAAATGACATTATAGAGAGATTTTTGCTTTTCAATTTTGTCCAAACATTGTGAAACAATGCTGAAATGGCACACTATTTTTGTGGTCTGTACACAGAAAGCTATCAATTGCAAGGAATTTGATATAATCCAGTTGAGATGCAAAACAAATCAGTACAATACAATACAAAGTTTACAGTACACCTGTACACTTTAACCTGAGCACTAGTGCACTCTGAGCACAATCTAGATGGTATTTTATGTATTTATAATACTGCATATCATTTTGCCTGGTGCACATCACACTGATAGCACATGCATCTGCACCTTGCCTTTCAGGAGGCTTATGTCCAGTACTAAACAAGCAAAACAATGATTAAGAAAATAACATTACACTAAAAACAAACAAATATAAATAAATATTTTTTGGGATATACTTTTGAGTTTACTGATAAAGCTTAAATGATTCATCAGTCATAATCATTAACATCTGAAAGCAGTAGTATTTCCTTTCATGTCCTAATGCATACTTATGGAGATGAAGGATGCATCAGTATACATGACTGAACCATGCTGAACCACAAAATCAGAACTGGACGAGTGCTTCAATGTTCCATGACTGTCTTGGATTACAGTACACTAGCACTACTTATAGAACAGGACGCCACATGTCCTTTTGAAACATAATACATTCTGTCTGTCACACATCAACGAGCTTACCAGTGCAGGAGAAAACTGAAGCTCAGCCACAGAGTTCTTATCTTCCCACACTGCTGTGCACATCTGTGGTCACACAAAGATAAGGGTGGGCATGTCAGTGGCACTTCCCCTGATCCAGGACTTTACATTTTGGGACTAGGTGTGAGTTCATTTGGTTGTTGTCCTATGATGAAGTCAGAATAGTATTTGGTTACTTTTGATTGCTTAGTGGTGGCGAATAATGTTCTTGGTCAAGATACGACTGAAGGAAGTGTGGGCCAGAAGGGGGTTTTTGGAGGAGAGCTAGAGTAGATCTGAGATGTTGAAATTTTGGGGTTGGAGAAATGTCTTCCTTGGACTTGGACTACTCTCCATACATCGATGTGTAACATTCAGGAAGTATTTTCTATACTGCTTTTGTTATTTACAGTATGAATAGTATTACCTCATTATCTAACCAATTTTAATGTGCAAGTCATTGATTTGTATTACACTAATAAATTGTGTTAACCTTGAACCCAAGTGAAGCTCAGTTCTTTAGATAGCATTACATAATGTAAATGATTAAGTACTTATTATCCATAGTGAAAAATCAGTTATCATTTTATAGATTGACAGCAACAATGCACTTAAATTCATCCAATCACTTGCACACATGGATAAACCATAAATTAGCTGAACAGTAAACATCTTACAAAGCAGTTTGTTTTAGCATTATAGAACTTCATAAAATTGGTTAAATGTATTCTCAGAGATTACAATAGAACATTGTTTTCTTTCTAACAGAATTTGAAGTCTGATGAACGGATTGCTTTACGTTAAACCTTCACCTACACTGCGTTCGTGGTAGGGTAGGGATAAATTTTCTGTAGTCACAAATTGGTGACGGACCAGTGTTCTTATCACACTGATAAATGACACAAGCTGTTCTCACATTGGCCAGAGAAAGACTTTTTTCACTTGGGGCACTTCACACATGGATTATATGTTTGGCAATCAAAATGTGAGCAAAATAAGGAGCTGAGAAAAGTTGAGGGGACCCAGAAAGTCTGGCATCCCGAGCTATAAGCTCAGTGGTGTATTGAAAGAAAGGTATGTTTTCTGGCCATTCCCTGCTTACCACTGGTGTTGTGTGTTTATTAGAAAATGTTCTTGGGTATTATATGATTACTGTTTTGCCTTACTAAAGTCATGCTAAATGTCAAACAGCCAAAACCTTCAAACAATTACAGAGAAACATGTAAAGGAGGCCAGCATCTTGGAAAACGTAGTTTACATAGGTGAGAGAGCAAACGCCAGAATGGAAGTAAATTTCCCAGAACAGCAAAAGCAGGGAACAGCCTCTACACGCAAGTACTTTCTCCACACAGCTCACAAAAATCTGGTCACCTATATTTGTATTGCATATAATTTATTTATAATTGTGAGATTCATACGCATTTTACCACTTCCTATGCATTCAAACTCTCTCGAATTGAACGAGTAATTGGGTCTATCAAACACATTATGTCATATGTTACAAAGACTGTGTGTGTGCTTGCAATATAAAATGTTACGGAATAAATGAATCACAAAGACAAACTTAAATATCCTAAAAACTGCACTAAAACATCACGTAAAACAACATTTAATTATTTTAATACCACATTACAATTGTCGTACTGCACTCTATGCAGCGAACAATTTAGCAAATACTGTACAAAAGCTGTTTTCTTAATTTTTTTTACATATTAACGATCTGTATATGTACCAAAAATAATTTCCAGGACAATGAGCAGGTATAGCTATAAGAAGGGACAGGAGGTGAGATAGAGGCGTGCTTCAGGAGTCCACTTTTCCATAGGTTCCCTCTGGTGGCCGATAGGACTTGGGGAATGCCATCAGCTGCAGCATATTAAAAGCATACTTCCTGCACTTTATGTTCTTTTGCACGTTCTCAATCCGGCAGCCTTCTCTGATCCCAGAGAGAGAGGGAGAGAGACAGAGAGAGATAGAGAGAAAAGAGATGACAATGGAGTTATGAGAGCATGCTGGAACTGATGAAGGTGAACATCTACATCAATTAACTGCCAGTTCTAGTACAGAGAAAAATACTCAGATTCCCTTGACTAGTTATTCCCTAATCATTACTTTATTATATTAAGCTCATCCTTTTTTTGTGGATACGTGGAAGTGAGAACCATGTTCCATGTGGATAATGAAAGCAACCTCAGTACAGCGCTCCTGTGGTAGGCAACGACTTGGTTTTTGTTGCGATCTGAATTATACAGTGGCCTGGAGACAAACAAAAGTCCATAACTTAACTGCATTAAGTGAGAGCCCAAATACATTAAGCAAAAAAATCATCAAACTGCTTCATGTTAACATTACGCTATAACAACAGCATTAATCCAAAAAACAAAAATCAAACTAACAAAAGAACAAAAACAAATGGATTTTAAGTCCTTTGGGCGACTAGGCGCACTTTCCACATTTAAATGTTTAAATGCATCAGAATGTGAGCAAAACAAGATGCTGAAGAAAAAGCATTTGTCCATAATTCCACAGTTCAGTGTTCACATATTATGGATAATGACACTAGTGGCCAGTACCACTTCTGTTCAGAGAGCTTAAATGGAGTGTTTTTGAGATCGTTTCTCATTTTGGTTAATGCCATTGTGCTCTGGCTTTGAATTTCTGTAACATGGTTTTCACACTGGTGCTAGGATCTCAGGTTTGTGTCCCTATCTGGGTTTCATTTTCTCCTTGTGTCTGCATGGGTTTCCTCCAGGGTCTCCAGTTCCCTTCCACAGTCCACAAACATGGAAGCCAGGTAAAAATCAGCTACTCCAAAATGGTCCCTGGTGTGAGTGCTTGAATGCCCAGTGGTGGATGGTGATGTGTTCTGGGCGTTCTCCTCTCTGCCCTTCCCATGCCCAATGCAGTCCCATGAGGAGCTGCGGTTTCTGGTTGAGACTATGTTGTGTGTAATTGGCTGGTGTATTGCTGTTTTGAAAGCACTGTTGTTGTTTGTTGATTGTAAACTGTCCTTGGGTGCTGAGAAAGTGCCCCAAAACAGTTTCTTCTACTGAGAAAAGTGTCCAAGGACAGTTTGTTTATCAGCTTCTTCGTACTGAGGAAATACTCAATAACAGTTTCTTAATCTGTTCTTAACAAACTGATAAACAAACTGGACCCATACGATTGTAAAGCTGCTTTTTGACAACATGTGTTGTAAAAAGCGCTATATAAATACATTTGACTTTGCCTTAATCATATGATATGTGTTTATGCTTTTGATGCTCTTGACCTCTCATACTCTTGACCTTTGCTTGCTTTTGTTATTTCACTCTCCATGCCACCATGGAATACTTTTCCATACATCTCTATTGAAAACACAAAATGTTTAACCCAGACATAAAGGAAAACCAAAAGTGACCAGTCACTTTAATACCAATACCAGTCACTTTAAATGTCACAAACCATGTGTGAAAGCTGAAGAATGAGGGCTGTGGAGACTAGTTCAGCCTGATGCTTGAATGGTGGAAAGCCAGCAGGAGCTGAGGGAGGCAGTGACACACTGATCTCAGCACTGAGGGAGGCAGTGACACACTGATCTCAGCACTGAGGGAGGCAGTGACACACTGATCTCAGCACTGAGGGAGGCAGTGACACACTGATCTCAGCACTGAGGGAGGCAATGACACACTGATCTCAGCACTGAGGAGCAGCCCAAACTCACCACCAGAGGTGGGCAGTAACGAAGTACATTTACTTAAGTACTGTACTTAAGTACAGTTCTTGAGTATTTGTACTTTACTTAAGTTGATTTTTTTTTTAATACTTATGACTTTCACTTCACTACAGTTGAATAACAAATACAGTACTTATCACTCCACTACATTTCTGTCCAGCTCTCGTTACTCGTTACTTCCACACACAACTCTCCTCCCCTCCCCCGATAGTATTTTCACAGGTGACAGCCTATCAGCAATCAAGGATGTGTCTGTGAGGTGTAAAATCAAGTTCGGTGTCACTAGTCGTTCTTTTCCTAAATAACAGCAACATGAGCAGAGACGGCGGTGATGGAGCATGCCAGGGTTGCCAACTTTTCAAGATCGCTTGGAGGGAGATTTGAACCTGGACTTGGTGGCGAGTGTAAATTGTTGATCGGGGGGTGGCGAACGTTACCGGGGCAGTGAAAAATGGACACAAATTAAGTATTATATCGCGATCGCCGGTGGTTGATAGATATAGATCAGAGGTAAATAAACTAGATTTTTTTTCGGCGTGAGATATCGGAACTGTGGCGTGAGAGCGTGTGAAAACGGTCAAATGCGTGTGTCTCACACTCAATGCGTGAGAGCTGGCAACCCTGGCATGCTCTTTTGCACCCATGGCCGTATCTCGACAAAATGTTCCAGTTTTCTGAACGGATGAATCATTCCTATCGTTTTAAATGCATGCTTTGTTTGCCAAAAACAAACTATCACTGCATACCAAAATTCACCGTCCCACCTGAGGAAGTATATTACGGTATGCAGCCTAAATGTTTTGTTAAGTGACTATGTAGTCAGAGGAGCTTTGCTGTAAGGCTAGTGAAATGACTTTGCCTGCTCACTCCACTGCTAGGTCTGCTAGGATCACTATAAATAATGTTAACATTATATTGGCAAGTAATTCAAACTACGGAAACATCAATAAGGGAAACCGTGTGGGTTAATCGAATCTTGTCAAATAATGTTTCCATTCTAATGTCAGTGTAGAATTAATGTCAATAATTCTAATGTGGCTGTGATTTCTAGTTTGAAAAGAGTTTGTTAGCATGTTGGGTGGCATGGAGTTGGTGGGCTTTAGCCATACTGCAAAAAGTTGTAGCAAGGTTAGACTACCAAGATGCCACACTGCTAATTTTACTTTGTCTTTGTTTATATTGACTGTAGCATAATGTTGTATTGGATGACTGAATACCTAACTAGCAAAGAGAGAAAACCATCATTTTATTATTGACTTTTAATATGGTAACATAATTTGCTTAAACATGTTAGGCTAGGCTAATCAGTGAATTGTGGTTTTAGAAAATGTTTTTGTTCCTTAAACTAAAGTGTAGGTTAAACTTTTCTGCTACCACTATCTGAATGATGTACATCATTGGAATATGCCTTATGGATTATTATCAAAGACTGTATGAATATTATGCCCAAAGAGGATTTGGTAGGATGTATAATACTTTTAAACTATAACTTTTTTACAAATGTGACGGAAGGTGTACTTTAATACTTAAGTATTTTTAAAAGCAAGTACTTCAGTACTTTCACTTAAGTAAGATTTTGAACATGCAACTTTCACTTGTATCGGAGTAGCATTTGACCAGTGGTATCTGTACTTTGACTCAAGTAATGAAATTGAGTACTTCGTCCGCCTCTGCTCACCACTAACACAAACTAACCACAGCCCTGGACATGATTCATCATCACAGCTGTAGGAGATTCAGAGGTCATTAAAGTTCATGTAGTACTACTGCCTCAATGTTTGAAATACACTAGAGATGAGCTCTCACTTCCAAATGGGAAATTAGTATGCCTTGAAGTGAGAGAAAAAGTGAGAGAAAAGATGCAAGCTGACTCCAGGAATATATTAACATGATTACAGTGATGAGTAATGAAAGGTGATGTGTATCCCGTTGCAGGAGGGGGACAGGACGTTTACACTCACTCAGGACCAAGGAACAAAGTCAGACAGCACAGGGATCGTTATGGTATAATCAGCAGTTTATTGATATTTTGCAAGCAGGAAAACAAGACTTAAAATGAGCCACACCACAAGCAGGTGCGAGCTAACAAGCAGAAGAGCAATTGGATAGAAGTGGCGAGATGCCGGCTTGTGATTGGCTACCGAACCTGCCTCAGGGTCGTCCCATTGGGCACCTTCTCCCTGGGCCAGCCGACTGCTGAGCAAGGTAAGAACAAAGAGAGAAAGAGAGAGAAACACACACACACACCCCATACATCCATGTACCCACATATCCACACCCACACACGTAACAGAGGGTTAGTAAAATTAAATCAACACAACCACATGCACACACACACACAAACCCACACACACACACACACATGCGCACAAACACAAACACACACAGAAATGTCTGGGCAGTGGTGGTACATACACATGAATAATGTATTAGGAAATGGGCATGTGTGGTTGAGGGGATGCTGGTGAAATGCAGAACAGCTACGGTCAGCTACACTACATGCCAAACATGCCAAAAAAACAGCTACTCCTTAGGTAAACCACAATGCAACTAACAGCTGTTGTTAATTCAAGGAACACTGTAAATCCAGAACATTTTATGACCCTGCCATTTGTAAAACACAATAACAGCTTTGAACCACTTCTTCTGTCTTTCTCTCTCCACTCCCTCTTTCTTTCACTCCTTCTTGGTCTTTCCTGTTTTTACTGATTGTACCAAAGGTTGCAGTATCCTAACTAGCCATCTAGTGAGGAAGAACACCTTCATGAGAAGGCGGTTCAATGACTACAATTTAATACCATAAATTCAGTGAAGCTGATCACAGACCTGCAGGACTTTGGCCCGAATATTTGTAATACAAGATTCTCTGCCCACACCCTCAACACCGGTACCTCAGAGATTCCCAGCCCGCGCTGTATTGTCTGTTTATACATGATTGGGTTGCAAAACACAGCTCCAACATCATCTTCATTTTGAGCGCCATCACCACATCATAGGCCTTTTCTACAACATTTGGGTCTGAGGCAAACCCATTAACCTGTGGGGTTCCACAGGGTTCAGTTTTAGGGCCTTTGTTGTTTTCTTTGTACATGTTACCTTTGGGGCAGATTTTAAATAGTTTTAATATTTCCTATCATTTATTTTCTGATATTCAGCTTTATTTCTCTTTTAAACCAAGTGAGGTTCATAGTTTAGGCTATTAGATTGTCTTCAATCAATCAGATAATGGACCTTAAATAACCTCCTACAGCTAAATGACAACAAGACTGAGGTATTGATCATTGCTCCCGAAAGGCTTAGTCAAATGATTAAGCAAAATCTTGGGCTTCTTTCCTCTGCTGTCCACTCTAGCCACCGAAATCTGGGAGTTATTTTCGATCAGTCTTTAGCATTTGATTCTCATGTTAAACAGCTGTCAAGATCCTGTTTCTTCCACTTGAGAAATATCAGTAAACTGAGATCTATGGTTTCAACAGCAGATCTAGAGATGCTGATCCATGCGTTTATTTCATCTCGCATAGACTACTGTAATGCCTTGTTTTCATCTCTCAGTGTATCAGCTCGTGGATGTTTACAGATAATTCAAAACGCTGCAGCGAGGTTACTGACCAAGTCAAGCAGACGGTCTCGCATAACACCCATTTTAAAATCCTTACACTGGCTTCCTGTAGAATTCAGGATCCAGTTCAAGATTTTAACTTTAACATACAGAGCACTACACAACACAGCTCCTGTGTATGTCGCTGACCTGCTCCACCCCTACACTTCATCGCGATCACTAAGGTCAAACAACCCGAGTTTACGGTCTGTGTCACGCTCATGTCTAAAGACTCGTGGAGACCAAGCGTTTAAGGTGGTTGCTCCAAAACTGTGGAACACACTTCCTCCACATTTAAGATCAGCTGACTCTGTGGATACTTTTAAAAAACAGCTAAAGACTTTCCTTTTTATGCAGGCGTTTAGTTAGTGGTGGAGGTTGCAGCCATTGACCTTGTGCACTGTATTTTATTTCTGTTTTATAGTTTGTGTTTTTGTGTTATTATTATTTTTTATTTTATTTTCCGTTGTAAAGCACTTTGTGGCTTGTGCCTGTGAGAAGTGCTATATAAATGAATTTTACTTTTTTTACTTACTTACATTTATGAGATGGTCTGCAGAGAGCTCTGGTGACAAAGTGCTCTGATGAGAACCTCTCTGTAACATCAGGAAAACAAGATAATGGACAACAGGAAGACACCAGGGTGAGGTCCTTCCCCTGCACTTATTGACAGAGATGAGTTGGAGCAAAACTTTTAAATGCCTTGGAATACAGCCAGTCTCTTTGGAGGAACATTTATAATGCCCTCATCTGGTTATTGTACACTGGCTCTGATGGGATAGAAGTATGACAGCATTTCTTCTGTCTGAGGAAGCTAATGGAGTTTTGATATTCCGCCAGACATCACCATTTTTCACTGGTGCACCACTACATGAAGACACAGGGGTGAGAAAATTCCCTTGTACTGATTGACAGAGATGACCTGGAGCAGGACTTGTGTTTGGACAGCAAGTCTCTCTGGTGGAGTGTCTCTAATCCGGTCCCTGCACCCAGATGGGAAGGCAGCCTGGCAGCAGCTTTTCTTCTTCCTAAGGAAGCTAATGTTTGATATGCTTCAAGACATCCTCACCATTTTGTGTGCACCACTGAAAGGATCCTGAGTAGCTGCATCACAGCCCGGAACCATGGTGCTCCTGCTCACCAAAATTATTATTGTTAACGAAAACGAACAAAATAACAAAAACTGAAATAGAAAAGAACATTTTTGCTAACTGATTTAAATAAAAGCGGTAATTAATTTTAAAGCCTTGTGGACTGATACGAAAGATTTTTCCACTATAGCAGTTTTAAATTCGCTGGCAGAACTGCACGTCATAGTTTGTGATGTTCATTCTTGTTTACAGACCACTTCTGCAGACCACGCTACCCTGCAAAATGAAGACAGCCTGCCAAAGTTGTGAGCGTCCCATATGTTTTATTTTATTTTTTTATATGACTAAGAAAGATAAAAGCAAGTGTATTGCAGTGAAAACAAGTGATAAAATATGTGGAATACTTGTCAAGGGAGAAAAAAAACCCATACATCTAAAAGTCGATTTGAAAAGCTTGAAGAGGGCTATCTGCCAGTACCTTGATATGCTAGCCTCTCTGAGTAGCTCCCCTGAAAAAGAAGTAACATCCCAGCTAGGTAGCATCAGAAAGGAGATAACCATAATGGATTGATTTCACACACAAAAAAAAAAACTAAAAATAAAAAAAATGAATCAAACCTGTAGAGCAGGGGTGCTCATTACGTCGAGGAAGTGTCGGTCGATCGCGAAGGAATGTGCGTAGATCGTGTTACATTAAAAAGTAGTAGATGAATCGCCCATCTGCACTGACGGTTGTATTTTGATTGACATTCATGGTAGCCAATCTGCAATCCGCTCAACAAATTACGTTCGCCCCCCCACCCCACTCAACAAATTACATTACGATCTTTCTGACTTTGTCATCTTATAAGTAGCTCGCAAGCTGAAAACTTGTGGGCACCCCTGTTGTAGAGTTTATTGGGTTTTTGATTATCTCATTTATGAGACACATTCCATCAGGGAGCTCAGTCTAAGTTTATATTCTTATGTTCATGTGTGTCCTTAGTTTATTGGTCATTATCAGCAGCATTATTACACAGCCTTTTTGCACTTAAGGCTTAAGGCACTTGTGGTTTTTGTGGACAGTTGGTTGTAACTGACATTTTTTTTATTGTATCTGTCACGACCAGACAGAAGAGCAGACACTTGCAGAATGATAACAGGATTTATTTAAACAGAAGCTTATCCACAACAGGGTCGAGAAACCATACAGAACGACAAAGAAATCCTGGAAGAGAACAACAGATCACCAAACTGAAGACTGACTATATACAGAGCCAAAAACCACAGCGATAAGCACACGGAACTCAGAGACGCATGCATAAAAACAAATACTGAGCAATTAGTTCCTACTCGTTCCCACTATTTATATGGAGGGGGACAGGTGCTTCCCATCAGTACGATTGTTGGTCTGAACGCTGGGGGTCACATGAGCCCCCACGGTATTCTGGGTACCGGAGTTCCGTCCGTCCGGTGTGGCAGGCACGGATAACCGGACAGGTCGGTATCACGGGCCTGACAGTATCATTTGTTGAGTTTTAATTACACAATATTTACTCTGAACTTTTTAGTCCTGCACCTGAAATAAATTATTACAAAACTAAAACTAAATACTAGAACTAATGATAACTAAAACTAAGCATTAAAATAAAAATAAAAACAAATACAAACTAGCAAACCTACTCTAAAAACAAATTGAAACTAATTGACATAGAAAATTTAATAAAACTAACCTACAACGAAAAATCAATAACTATTGGAACTTTGGGCCACATGTTGGTTGGCACTGTCGCCTCACAGCAAGGTGGTCTTGGTTCGGGTCTCGGCCCATTCTGTGTGGAATTTGCATGTTCTCCCTGTGACTGCATGGGTTTTCTCCGGGTATTCCGGTTTCGTCCCACAGTCCAAAGTCGTACGTGTTAGGTTGATTGGTTACTCTAAATTGCCTGTAGGTGTGAGTGTGTGCGTTGGCCATGTGATGGACTGGCGACCTGTCCATGGTGTACCCTGCCTTCACCTGATGATGCTGGGATTGGCTCCGGCCCCACGTGACCCAGACTAGTGGGATTAAGCGGTAAAGATAAGGGACAGATGGATATTAAAACTTTGCTGTTCACGGCCTGGTACCATGGTGGTTCTGCTTAGAACTGTAAGAAGACAGAGAGTTGTGAGGTCTGCTAGGGCATAAAATGACCTAAGCTAATGAAAAAGCAAATAAAATGGACCACAGAAAACTGTTTCAAACAGCTTGCATCTGGAAATAGGTATCAAGGCATTAAATTGTGCGCAAGCTTCCTGTGAAAGAAAGGGTCATATTTTTCATATGTTGCAGAGGAGAATTTTGCAGGATCTGGTCAGGTTTGTGTTGAGAAGGACAACTGGTTGCCCAAAGTTACACCCAGGCGTCAGGCAGTTTCTGATTGTGTTAGGGTGCTCTCGAAATAAACGTGAGGTCATTGTGTGGGTTTGGGGTTTCTGGAATGTACAGCAGCTTGGTTTTGCTAGGGTTGACCTTAAAGTTGTGAGCAGGCTTCCATGAAGCAATAACCAGCAAGTATGCTGAAATACGCCCAGACTGTTGTGACACAAAAGCAGTGGATCTGTTTATGAACAGATCAGTTCTCATCACATCCCCTTTTGACCCCCGACTGATGAGTTCCCCAGCAGCAGGAAACACATGTGAACAATAAGAATGACTGTAATGTCTTACTAATTCAGTGATAGACTGCATCTATCATATCCAAAACTACTTCATTCAGCCTCTGCCATGTGGCACAATACCAGTGAGTAAACAGCCTTAGGTATTGTTTTCTAGAAAAGAATGCAATCATAGCAGGAGCAAATAAACAGCACAAGTAACCACAATAAAAATATTTTAATTGATAGTTATTCATTCTTGATTGATGTTATAGGCTTCAATAGGTATGTTCTAGCTGAATTACTAAATGGCCCTATGCTCAGAAAGCTTTTCCTTTTCCCCTTAATCTTTGAAATATAAACCCTTAACTCCAGTACGCTGGCCAGGAACCTCTGTGGGGTTTGTATGCATCAAGTATGGCTTTTGTACCCAGACACCACGCAGAGTGTCACATCACGCTCACGTCAACACCTTCAGGCTTGCTGTACCACACCAAATTATTGGGGGTTACTCTAAGCGATAGTTTAGGGTTACTTTTCTGGTCTAGAAAGTCTAGACTGCATCTACGCCCACTATTGTGTACATCTGTGGACTCACAGAGATAAAGGTAGACACATCATCATGGTCACTCTGATGCTGCTTCCTGAGAACAAATGGTCAATGTTTATTCAGGACTGTAAATCAATGTACCAGGTTTGAGTTCCCATGTGTGTTGTCCTATGAATAAGTGATACAGGTATTTAGTTACTTTTCATTGCTTAGTGGTAGCAAACACAGTTCTTGGTCAAGATAAAACTGACGGATGCCTGGGCCAGATGTCTTGGTTTTTGGAAGAGAGCTGGTGTGGATAGTCGAGCTGTAAACTGAGTTATGGTTTGAGAAATCTCTTCTCTTCCTGGCACTACCTCTTTTTCTCTATCAATCTACATGTAACATTCAGTAAGTACTTTCTATGCTGCATGTTTTTGTGTTTAGGAACATTGTAAATTTATTTAATATTTCTCATGACTCATATTCTCATGATTAATGCTCTGGTTACTAATGGAACTGAGTGCATCTGCTCTGATTAAATGAGCAGAACACATCTAGAAGACAGCTATGAGTATGAAAGGCAAATGAGTTTTTGTTACTCAAAGGTAGAGTACAGCAGCCAGCCAGTCTCCAAAGTAAGCTGAAAAGTCAAGAGCAACACTTAAACTCCAGAAAAATGCTCAACCAATTCCAGATTTCCTGTGCCTACATATTCACATCATTTATTTGCTCAGAATCAGGACACATCAACACTGGAGGATACAGATGGTGAGGATGACGTGCTAGTGGCTACGGCCAGGAGCAAACGAGACAGACGTCCAACAACACTAGCATTAGCAGCAGCTGTGCCACACAGGCAAACAGAAGATTCATAAACAAATTGCAAGGATTCAACTCCTAGGCAGAAGATTCACACGCAGATGGTGAGGATTCAACTATTAGGCAGTGAGTGAGAGTGCTTTTCATGCCTACCTGATGCTGAACTACTAAAAGCTGAACTTTTGCTGCTTGCAAATTCTGTTGTGCTATATTCTTTGTGCAGAGTGCCCATGTTCTGGAAGTCCAAGTCCTCCACTGAAAGGAGATGGATGCCTGATCCACATCTGGAGATGGCATTTTAAAGACAAGGGTCTATGAAGTCCTGTCCTCGTGTACCTCCACCACTGTGCACATCTGCGGTCTCACAGAGATAAGAATGGTTGTGCCACAATGGTCACTTTGGCCTTGTGCCACCACAAATGGTCAATCATTATAAAATTTTGTTTTACATGCACTGAACCATTGTCCACAACTACTTTCATCATTGGCTGTAGGTAGTCAAGCTAAGGGTAAATAAGTACAGTAACAAACACACCCAACATTATCGGGTGCTTTGCTGCCACAAACACCTGAGAATGAGAAAACCTCTGGCCCTTTGGGAGCTGTGTGTTGTGCTGATGTAGTGTGGTCCAGTTACAGCAGTCTCACTGCCCTGTGTCCTAGTCAGGAAGAGTGTTCTTTGCCCCATTGTGTCTTTTCATGCACTGTGTTCATCCTCCAAACAGCAGGAGCCTGTGTAATCTGCATCAGAGAAATAAATGCTTGCCAATGCCAGGTGGTGCTGGGAAAGTCAGAGAGTTTAAACATACATTCCCAGTCCACATCTACAGACAAGGACCATTACTACACTCGACTGCAATCTAAATGACTGGCTCAGTAGGGCTCAGGACAGTCCTGACAGGCATTCCTCTCTTGCTGTAGCTGAATTCAGCGCTCCCGTCACCTGGTCTGCTGATCTATTACCCAGCATGCCATTGAGCACAACATTAATTCACTAGCAAATGTCCGCTGCATGATAGCATGTCATCACAGTTCACGCTGGAGAACCTACTTTTCTTTGGTTCCACAAGGGAATGAACTTCTAGGGTCCTGAAACCTTATTTTCACTTTTACTCTTTTTTCCACTGTAGTCAGGGCTTTGGCCTGATAGTATTCTGGCCTATTTTGATATGAGGATATGTGATAGAGACTACAAAGCTCTTCTGTCAGTTACCCTGGACATGGCTGCCTGGACAAGATCTTATACTCTATTATGCTTTACCTTACACATTGATACACTTTACAAATACACTACAGTGTACACCATACACTCCACTATACCTTACAAATACACTACACCTTACACTCTGATACACCTTACAAATACACTACACCGTACACTCTGCTACATCTTACAAATACACTACACTCCACTATACCTTACAAATACACTACACCTTACACTCCACTATACCTTACAAATACACTACACCTTACACTCCACTATACCTTACAAATACACTACACCTTACACTCCACTACACCTTACAAATACACTACACCTTACACTCCACTACACCTTACAAAAACACTACACCTTACACATTTGTATCTCTACCTTGTATATTAATGTTACCCGTGTCTCGTTTAAGTTCCTTGTTTGTCTTGGTATTCATACCCCACGTTTGTATTTACTGGTTGCTGGCCATTGTTTCATTTTGATTGGTCCTGTCCAGTTGTCTTCCCTCCACAACTGTCTCAGAATCGAAGTGAAGCAAGTGAAGACATTTTTTCAGTTTTCTTTGCCCGTGTGTGTTTTTCATAGCTCTGTCCAGCTGCTGTGTAAACATCTGGTGTCTTGCTTCAGTTCCTAGCGTGGTTGTTGTCTCTGGGTAAGTGGTGTTTGTGTGTTCCTGTGTCCTGTGTCTGCTGTTTACAGGTTTGTGTATCATGCTTCCCTTGTTTCCCTCCCCGTGTTTTTCAGTTTATTTTCATCATCACTATTGTGTCTCTTTATGTAATCATTCTAGCCCTTAGTTTTGTTTCATACTTTACATAGTTGGTCTTTCCATTGAGTTTTTCCATTTCGTTATGCCTCATCGCCCCTGTACACCAGGTCCTTGTTTGCTCATTGGTGGTGTTACCCTAGACCCCTCCGCTGAACGCTTACTTGCAAACCCCTCTAATAAATCTAGTCTCTCTCAGCATTTGTGTCCACCTCTGTCACGCTCTCAGTCGAGGGACTTAACATAAAGAGAACAGACTGTTATTATGAGATGCCTGTGAATTGTAAAGTAATAGCTCACAAGTTAATTTGATACGAAAACCTACAGCACAGAAAAGAGTGTGGGCCATTCTATTCACAATAATTCAGTTTTACTTTTTCCAAGTGTGACCCTGACCATAGATGATAGTTTTTTTGCTAATTCTGGTTCATTGAATCTGCATCTCAGTGCACATCTTGAAAATGTATTAACTTTACGGGCAAGGAAATGAGAGCTGGCACAAACAGCATTACTCCCAATCTTAAACCTTGTCAATATTGAGCATATTGGGAATCTCTGAAGACCCCCCCGACAGGCTCAAAGCATGGTGTTAACTTTCTTTCTCAGCTGTCAAGGAAAGAATAAAAAAACATTTACCTGATCCTGCTTATCTGGAGAAACATCTCTTGAAGAAATTGCTAACTCTACACTTTTCTGACCCAAAATTCTTTGTTCTGGTTTCATGCCAAGCATACAAGCATCTCCAAAAGGAACATCCATTTAGAGTCTTCCCAGCATGAAGGAGAGGTGTAAAATGGCAAGGAGGTGTTGAGGATGAAACAGGGCTGGCTGGGTGATGGGGCTCGGTCAGACTCCTACCTCCGCATGCAGTCCAAGGCCCGAACAAAGTAGTCCTTATGTAGCTGGTGCTCGTCCCTCAGCAGGGCACACTGCTCTAGCGTAACCGACATGGACGTCCGGTCTTTGGCACTTTTACAGCTGGTGAAGCGGATTCCGTTCAGCCGACGGCAGATCTGGCGAGACCAAGGCTGCACGTTAGTTTCTGTTTCTTCCACTTATGAACCTTCCAAAGCACAAACAGAATTTTGCTATTACAGAACCTTTTTGTTATTTTAATTAATTTAGCTTACCTATCATTATTTAACATTTAGATATCCACTAACTACAGAAACTAGTTAAACTTTCTTAGGAAAAGAACCAGCGTATGTCCTATCATGCTCCAGAAAGTCCCCATGGGAAGGTACAAAGTATGAGATCAGCTACAGGCCCGGCACATTCTGCCAGCTCATTCCATTCCAAATTCCATTTCACATAATAAAGATTAATTAGAGTAATGTTCTGTAAAGGTAAGTAAAGGACAAACACAAGAATGTTACATACGTATGTGTTAAATAAATGTGCCTTGTGTACCTGCTTCCACACTTTCCATTCAACAATGTGTGTTCTCAGTCTTATGATATCCATAAACAACATCTCA
This sequence comes from Brachyhypopomus gauderio, assembly GCF_052324685.1. Classification (NCBI taxonomy): domain Eukaryota; kingdom Metazoa; phylum Chordata; class Actinopteri; order Gymnotiformes; family Hypopomidae; genus Brachyhypopomus; species Brachyhypopomus gauderio. Next base: position 12,597,217 of record NC_135225.1, on the reverse strand, counting down.
CCTTACATCATACCTTAGTTACTACAAATAATTAACAGGTATCATCATGGCTGATTCAGCGATTTAGGAGTGCATTGTTTGAGGCCGCACATTTTACTTACTCCAACACCTCTGTTAATAATCAAGCCCTTTGCTGTTAGCAGGATTATCTTAGGTCAGGACAAATGCCATATACAATCTGGGCTTCCCAAGAGACAGGCTGCAAATACATCATTGTCCGAGTGTCAATTGTTCAGCCTGAAATTTAAGGAAATCACAGGGCGTATGCACAAACTAAATTCTTGGCCATGACTACTGAAGTGTTTGCCAAAACCAAAGAGCAGCAGCACACAATGTTTGGCTAATGTCACTGTGTGGCAGCCATCTTCAGAGTTGATGCTCCAGAGAGTTGTCAGTATAGACAGTACATGATACTCCAGTAGCATTAAGCGTGGCTTGCTGGAGACTGGGACCACAGGGCGTGCACTCAGCCTCTTTACGCTGCACATTTCTCAGGCTCAATTTCACCTTGTTCTGAGGCAGAAGGCGGAATTAATCGTCCCCCCAGGCAAGTGTCGAACAGAGACGCACACCTTGTGCAACACACCTCAACTAATAAACAGCAATAAACTAGGCCCTGGTGGCTACTGGAAAAGCAATTACGCCCATGTGCACTTTGCTCTAGACAGGAGCATCTGCTGAACACAGTAATGTAAATAATAACCCTTGAAGAACAAGGAAATTGACAACAAAAGTCTGGACAGCAGCATGGGTAGCTCATAGCTGGACAAGTGTGTGTGCGCGGCCGTGACCGTCTCGGCCACTGTGGGCTGTCCCTGCAGAGACGGAGGCCGTGCCGCGGGGCCAGCAGCCTTACCACTCCTGCCAGCCACAGAATCTCCACGTTCTTCCTCTTCTTGGTCACTACGTTCTGGCCCAGTGTCTCAAGTAACTCCTTAACATCAGTCTGCGTCTGAAAACAGGGCAGACCTGAGAGAGTGTGAGAAAGAGAAAGTCAGGGAAAACAGCATGTGAAGGGGATATCTTCAGATCTACCCTGCCCTGCTGAAGATGCGGTGTCCGAGATTGAGGGTGCACACATTTATGAGGCAGATACGTAGAGAGATTAATTAGAAAAGGCATGCCAAGGTGTACTGTAACAAAAAACAAACAAAGTGTTCATTGTCAGTGCCTGCAGTTTTACTAACGCTGCCAGGACTCGGGTGTCAACAACACTACAGGTGTGTGTGTCAAAAACACACACACAATAAATCAGATCCTGATTTTGAAGCATGACTACAAGTGGGTTGATGTGCACATTGACGGGAACCCTTTCCTAACCCTGAGGCCAGAGGCTATGCTGCTGTGTAAAGATAACACTCCAGCCCAAACTGGCCCGTGACTGCTGCCACACATATTTAGACTTTTTCCTTTTATGTCCACGTAGAGCTGTTTTACCTGTTTTTCCTCATCAGCAAAACAATTAGGTATATGGGTATAATCATGCATGCGTTTCAATAGATTTTTAGATTTCAAGATCAAGACTTGCTTCTACTTCTGATTTATTAAAAACAGACTGGAGAAAACTTTAATGTCATACTGCAGACAGATTAGGAAAAAAAAGTCCCCCAAAACAAACATTTTATACCAAAGATAATATCAAGATAAAAAAAATATGTGCCTTGTCTTACAAAAATGTGCCATCTGTACATTTAATCACTCAAGTTTGCATTGTGTGCACCTGCAAAAATGAGCTGTTTAACTGTTAATATGAGTATATGAAAACATTGTCCAAAAATGACTTACATTCTAATGGAACCTTGTCACTCAGTGATTTATAGTAAGCCTCTAAAATGTCAAAATTCCTCTGATTTATCCGCTCCTGTAACGATATATCCCCAAATCTGAAAAGAGAGAAATAGAAGTCGATAGAGAAAGTCATGGGGAGGGTAGGAGGAGGCAGACATTTAACACATTTAAAGACACTTTAATATCTTAAGAACTTAATTGACTCTGCAATTAAGTTGAGTCCGTAAGTACTTTAAGATACCGTTCCTAAACTGGCTGACCACATGGTTGGGTCATACCTTTCTGCGATGGTCTGCTGTTCGTTGATGCCCACGTTGAAGAGAACAGGAACGACCTGTAGCAGCTTGCCCTGACGCAGCTCATCTGGCAAGGTTTGGAAGGCTTGGGTCGGGAGTGGCACATCTACAGTGTAATGGTCTCTGCCACACACACACCCATACACACACACACACGCCACAAACAGGGACATCTGAGCCAAGTGGATTTCTGGATCATTTCACTATTATAATGTAAGGACAAAGTGCAGTATTGAATACACTTGTAAATGCACATGCACAAACACTCTCTCATATTTCTGCTGTGCTGTACAAGTAGTAGCTTGATCCTAGTCCCACTCTACACTGCCTTTGACGAACTGTATCCACTGAGCAAATGAACACTAAGCATGTGAATACAAACTCCTCCATAAGCCACAAACCTGAACAGCACTAAGGGATACCAGTAATGAGCTTAACACTGTTGGCTAGACCCGCCTTTGTGAGTGACATACAAAGTGTATCTGCACGGATTGGCTTGTTTTCAACTGGCTTGCTTGGCTTATTTAAGGGCCCAGAAGTCTCTGACAGATGGGTCTTCTATACCTTGACATGAACTACAGAAATGTGAGTCATTCTCCTGGAAGAGGTCACATTAGATTTTGTATAGCTTGGTCTGGGACCGACCAAGCGGAGACGTTGTGAAGGACAACAGCATCTATGTCTCACTTCCACCCAATGGGAATAAGGCCAGTTGAGGCTGTGGCAGAGATTATTTGAATTTGGACAGCGGTCAGAAGCCAACACGGGTTGTGATGTGACAGTACCACCACAAAAGGACGGACGGACTAACCTCCGTTTCTAAGTTTGGGCTCAAAACACCATCGAACTGGCATAAGCCCTCAATCAGGGAGGAGAGGGGACATTTATTCCCTTAACGCCGATAATCCTAAAGACGGATGGACATTACGGTTTACTGGTGTGGCTCAGATGCTCTCCAGGTAAAATATATACCAGAAAATCTCCTATCAACTACAGTACGTAGCTTAGCTTACTTTCTAGACATGACCACAGCACACAGTAGTCAGAATTAAGATTACATGAAGCTATAATTCATCTTCAGTAAAAGTGCTTGCTCAGTCATGTATTTTCATCTCTTTTTCATTCTGATCAAGTTAGGACAACAAAATGTATCCACAAGCAAATCTGAAGTAGTCTAGAGTGTCTGTGTGTGAGGGTGTGTGTGTGTGTGTGTGCTCGTGTGTCTTACCGTTTCCCACTAACAACAGGCTGCAGGTTGGAAAGATCATTAGAAGCTGCTTCTATGATTCTGAAGGTGACTTTTTGTAGGTCAGAGACCGCCACCTCCATATCTTCCAGCATGCCTATCTCTTCACCTTAGAAAAACACACACACACACACACACCCACCAACACACTGAAGCCCATATATCCCATGCTACTTTACACTGGATACATGTATGGAGACGCACAGGGATTTGTGCATGTACAAACACAAGAGAACCTCTGCAGTACACACACATTTCAAATATGAAGCGATTTACTTTTACAGGAGTGAATGTTCCCGTCACTCTAAAGGTGACGCACTTCCAAATGGGAGTGCCTACACACACACCCTCCTGGGATCCAGTTCTGGAATCTCACAGATTCTTTTACAGGACTGTACATTTACAGGATTGTATGTGGGCACTTCTCATAATCTTCCTCCTGTATAATTTATTTCCTGTTATACACTTTCTGCTTAATGACACCCGCTCCAAGGCAAGAACGCTGTGGGTGTACAGGGGCTTGACTTTAGATGACCTGTATTTGAGCAAAGTTAGAGGACAGTTCGGGCTATTAGAATGCTTCAGAACAGCATTATGATTACATTGGTGCCCTGGTTTAACCCTTGAGGAAATCAACAGAAACTAAAACATGCCTTAGGCATGATTCACTTAAACCTGCTTTAGAGCATGTCATGAGGGGACACTGATCGGTTTGGTGATTAGGTGGTTCAAAATGTGCGTACTATCTTGACTCTGGTTTGAGGTGCTAAGTGAGCGTGTGGCTGTGAGTGTGAGAGGGCCGTGGATTGTCTGGCCACTCACTGTAGGTGCTCAGCAGGCTCTCGAACTGGGCCACCAGACCCACAGCACGCAGCTGCTGCAGGAATCCTTTGTCTTCCATCCCAGAGTACAGCCGCACGATGAACCCACAGGCTAACGCAGCCAGCTGCAGAGAGCATGTGCACACACACACACACACACACACACACACACACACACACACACACACACACACACACACACACACACAGAGTTCTGTATTGTTCTCGTGTGACAGAATAACAATCACTCCTAAGGCCAGCTCAAGGGCAGATCCTATGAGATCTGCCCCCCCATCTGTCATACAGCCCAGCAATCTGAAAGTGAAATACTTGATGCGTGCTCACGCTAAACTGAAAATGAGAACATTCCAACACATCTTTCAGTATCAAAGTGCTTCCTGCTAAAATGCTTTTAGTTTCCTTACACATAAACAAGTCTGACCAAAGACATTTTTAACCTTATATGGTCTTTGTGGTTGTAGTTAATATACAGAAATATATTAATTTATAGTTCTTTGTATGTATTTCAGCATTAGTATAGAATTTGTGGTGTTTCAACATTGCTGGTGATTTGCTAGGGTTGAAGAGGATGTATGTTTTGCATAATTTTAAAGTATCTGATCCTTTTTCAGTGTAGAGTGAGATTTAGCAGTCTCCTGCTTGTTCAAATGTAATAAGACGGTCCCCAGCTGATGTAACATAACCCTCAAATCCCTTAGCTAGCAGGAAAAAAAACCGTTCCTATAGGCCTACATATGAGAAGAGTTGGGTTCTTATTAGTCATCACTGGAGTGTACTAAGACATGCCTCTTAAGACTACACAACTTTTTTGTCCCTCACGATGTTCACTATGTCAGATTAGCAGTTATATTCATTTCATGTCGTACTCGAGGAACTGGCAACACTACACGTTAGTCACCGACCAAACATCGTCCTCGTCCCGGCGTAAGTTCGTAGATCATTGCGCGGGGGCGGGGCATAGAAGCTAATGGCTACAGAAGCACTTTGCGTGGTGGTTCTGCGCCACAGAACACTCTGTCTTCCTATTGGTAAGCGTCAGGGAGCACATCGTGGAGCATATAAAACTAGGCGATAAAATACAAAAAATTCTAACATGCTAGTCTTTTCGTCGGACAGTCCGACGGCGTCGCTCACTCAAATTACTGCTCGTGGACTATGTCATACTACACCAGACCTGGGCAAACCAGGGCCCGCGGGCCACATCCGGCCCGTTGTGCGTCCCTGTCCGGCCCGTGAGAGGCCAATCATAAATTTAACAAATATCTATGTCGTGCGTGCAATACAACTGTTTTATTTTGAAAGCGCTACGTTTTTGTTAATTCCGTGTGGATGTACGTGCTTGTGTGTGAGCTGTGCAAGAAACACTGTAGGTGATCAGCGACAAGTTAAGGCAAAATTTATACTTTCGCAAGTGAACGTAGCGCGCGACTACGCACCCCTCGCACGAACGGCAGAACATTTACGTGACAAATTATAATTGTGAATTGTGTTCCAGGTTTGAAAAGTGCTGGAATGTTGGCTAAAGTACTTGAAAATGCTTGAAATTGTAACTGTATTTTGATTCACAACAAATAGCTGACTGAACAGGGGGTATTCCAGAAAGCGGATTCAATTAAGAAACCGGGTAAGAAAACTCAGGGTTTTCCGTTCCAGAAACCGAGCTTAGAGAGAACCTGAGTCAGCTGGGAAATATTGAAATGGACCTTGAAAGTGCCGTAGAAGTGCTTTAAAGCTAGGTTTAAGCCTGGTTACTTGACGCGGTGCGAGCAGCACGGGGGTCCGCGCGGCGAAAATGACGTAATTGCGGTGGCTCTGCCCGTGCGCGAGGGACTCGCGCGCTGTTGATTCGCGAGGTCGTGCACCTCTCGAATTTTGTAACTTTGCGCGCACTCCGCGCCTCAGCGCGATGGACATGTTTGCAGGGTTCATACACCTTTACAAGGTGGAATTAAAGCATTTGTACCTCACTTTCAAGGTCCATTTCAATATTTCCCAGCACGTTAAACTTAATTAAGTTAAATATTTACTTTTTTATCACATTATTTAATGGTTGTTTAAAGTCTTCACGTTCTCTCATGTTTCGTCCTGGAATTACAAGAGGCTCGTATTTGTTAATGTAATACAAGAAAACTGTTCATTCAGATGGCTATTTGTTGTGAAACGAAGTAGTTACAATTTCAAACATTTTCAAGTATTTAGCCTAAATTCCAGCACTTTTCAAATCTGAAACAAAAAGCAACATTAAAATTGGTCAGGTAAATGTTCCTTCCATTGTTTTTGAGGGGTGTTTCTTTATACTAACACACATCGTTTCGGAGAACACTACACAGAATGTGAAGCTGCAAGTATAAAAGCCTCCACCGTTTGCGGAAGTTCGTGCAAGGTGGGCGGGGCCATCGTAATGACGTCATTTTCGTTTGTGTGGCCCTCTGACACAATTCAGGTTTCTTATGTGGCCCCTTGTAAAAATTAATTGCCCACCCTTGTACTACACGGACCTTTGTCGCTCGCGACACTGAAATTCGGATCCGACGCAGGCAATTTGTCGGCTACGACAAAATCGGGTCAAAATCGGGCTAAATTCGTGTAGTCTGAACCGGCCATTAGACCCTTCTGTTCTGAATGGCTGTTCTCAAAATCACCTCTCCAACTTTGGTTGACCTATGGTTGCATTGTATAGCAGCCTTCCTGAATTCAAAACAGTAGATTTTACTCAATGATAACCCGATAAGCTAAATCACTGGTGTGTGGGATAATGAAGATACAAAACCTGGACATTGGTCAGGGTCAGAGGTGGGCAGTAACGAAGTACATTTACTTAAGTACTGTACTTAAGTACAGTTCTTGAGTATTTGTACTTTACTTAAGTTGATTTTTTTTTTTATACTTATGACTTTCACTTCACTACAGTTGAATAACAAATACAGTACTTATCACTCCACTACATTTCTGTCCAGCTCTCGTTACTCGTTACTTCCACACACAACTCTCCTCCCCTCCCCCGATAGTATTTTCACAGGTGACAGCCTATCAGCAATCAAGGATGTGTCTGTGAGGTGTAAAATCAAGTTCGGTGTCGCTAGTCGTTCTTTTCCTAAATAACAGCAACATGAGCGGAGACGGCGGTGATGGAGCATGCCAGGGTTGCCAACTTTTCAAGATCGCTTGGAGGGAGATTTGAACCTGGACTTGGTGGCGAGTGTAAATTGTTGATCGGGGGGTGGCGAACGTTACCGGGGCGGTGAAAAATGGACACAAATTAAGTATTATATCGCGATCGCCGGTGGTTGATAGATATAGATCAGAGGTAAATAAACTAGATTTTTTTTCGGCGTGAGATATCGGGACTGTGGCTTGAGAGCGTGTGAAAACGGTCAAATGCGTGTGTCTCACGCTCAATGCGTGAGAGCTGGCAATCCTGGCATGCTCTTTTGCACCCATGGCCATATCTCGACAAAATGTTCCAGTTTTCTGAACGAATGAATCATTCCTATCGTTTTAAATGCATGCTTTGTTTGCCAAAAACAAACTATATCACTGCACACCAAAATTCACCGTCCCACCTGAGGAAGTATATTACGTTATGCAGCCTAAATGTTTTGTTAAGTGACTATGTAGTCAGAGGAGCTTTGCAGTAAGGCTAGTGAAATGACTTTGCCTGCTCACTCCACTGCTAGGTCTGCTAGGATCACTATAAATAATGTTAACATTATATTGGCAAGTAATTCAAACTACGGAAACATCAATAAGGGAAACCGTGTGGGTTAATCGAATCTTGTCAAATAATGTTTCCATTCTAATGTCAGTGTAGAATTAATGTCAATAATTCTAATGTGGCTGTGATTTCTAGTTTGAAAAGAGTTTGTTAGCATGTTGGGTGGCATGGAGTTGGTGGGCTTTAGCCATACTGCAAAAGGTTGTAGCAAGGTTAGACTACCAAGATGCCACACTGCTAATTTTACTTTGTCTTTGTTTATATTGACTGTAGCATAATGTTGTATTGGATGACTGAATACCTAACTAGCAAAGAGAGAAAACCGTCATTTTATTATTGACTTTTAATATGGTAACATAATTTGCTTAAACAGGTTAGGCAAGGCTAATCAGTGAATTGTGGTTTTAGAAAATGTTTTTGTTCCTTAAACTAAAGTGTAGGTTAAACTTTTCTGCTACCACTACCTGAATGATGTACATCATTGGAATATGCCTTATGGATTATTATCAAAGACTGTATGAATATTATGCCCAAAGAGGATTTGGTAGGATGTATAATACTTTTAAACTATAACTTTTTTACAAATGTGACGGAAGGTGTACTTTAATACTTAAGTATTTTTAAAAGCAAGTACTTCAGTACTTTCACTTAAGTAAGATTTTGAACATGCAACTTTCACTTGTATCGGAGTAGCATTTGACCAGTGGTATCTGTACTTTGACTCAAGTAATGAAATTGAGTACTTCGTCCGCCTCTGGTCAGGGTCCACAGGACAACAATGACTAACTGTAACCCTAAGTCTCTCGTGAACTATGGCTTGTGGGTACTTTGGGAAAATGCTGATCCAAGCCAGAACGTCACTGAGAACACATTAAAGCAGTGGCATGATATAATTACACAATGGTGTCAGCTGAACATTTACAGTAGCCAAAGCACATAAAGGTAGACATCTCTGTCAAAGGGAATACTAGAGCAGTAATAAGCTGGTGAACTCCACAAGGAAGGTAATGCTGTTTCTGAACCAAGCAAGAGAAACTCCCACTCAAACGTGCCAGAACTGTACTTCAGTAACCTCTTGTCTTCTTCCACAAGAAAATAAACCAATGTGATAATGGAAGACAAGGTTGTAACAAGAGAATTTACTGTTTAATGTCATTGGTCTTGGTTTATATGGTAAATCGCTGCATGTTGCCTGATTTGCATTACAGCTTTCATGGCATCCATGCACCGTGTCTCCACATTGTTTTTTGGTTTCCTTTCTGCCCTCATCTCATCACCAATCCACTTTACCCCATCATCAACCCTATGAATTGGCCCTATGAAATGTAACAATCTGTTTTCTTTTTCTTGCAACTCCTTTTTGGGTGGGCTCATGAATAATTGATGAGCTCTGCTCCAATTGGCTGGATTACAGATGACTCACTACAATACAGCTTACACTGCAAGAGGTGAGCTAACAGAGCATTTAGTCATCCAATAATTCTGTTTGAATGTGCATCACAGGATATGTCACAAAACTGATTAACACATGTCAAATGATGTTTCCACTTCAGTAGTGAACCTAATGTTAGTTAGATAGCTAACTATTGATCTAGTTAGCTTCTGAGTTATGTCTCGTTGAAATATTCATTGGAAATTTCCCTGACATATAAATAGAGAAAGATGCATCTTTTAGATTTATATGACAACACAAGCTTTTTGTTTTGATTGATAGACTGGCAGTGAAATAGAATTAACTTGAGTGTTCATAAACTAAGAGGGATGATGCCTCCTCTCATGCCAGTGCCCATTACCATATGGCTGCAGCTTTCCCCGTGGTGTTTGTTTATGTTTATTGTTTCAGATCACGTGTCTTTGTTTTGATTTCTCGCCATGACTCCAGCCGGCGGTATGCACTGAACCTCAATCATCACACCATCTGGAGGTGATGACGTTTACGCTATGACGTTTATCAGAAGCCTGTAATGTTTTGTGCTTATTTGTGAGTCATTGTATGTTGCGCTGACTTCTTTTAATCCTGTTGGAGCACTTTTAGGTTCGGTTTTGTTTTTGTTCGTTTCCTTAACCCCTTCAATTAGGGATTTGCCTTAGCTACCTACTTTTTTCCTGCATGTTTGATGCTCATGACACAAGGCCACAGTACAGTGTTGCTAGCTAGCTATTCTGATTGCCTGGAACTTGCTTGCTTGTAGCTTAAGTTACCAAACTACAGCACTTGGCTCACTATGACACTTTGAATGATTTTTGAAACTCTGAGCAAATCCTTCTTCGATATTGTCTAAAGTCCGCAAAATTGTGATATGTGCAGAGCAAACGAACAACTTGTCTGTTAAATACCAATGTTCACAATATGTTACTTCCATGTACTGATCTCTCTATATTCAGGTCTATAAGTTTTTCCATTCTATGGCACCCTTAAATGAGCTCTATTGAGTGTTCTATATTAACCTCTGTTGGCAGTGAGCCTAAACATTTGTCACCTATAAAGTGAGATTTTTCTTTTCCATCTCTGGAAGTGAGGCCCTCCAGGCCACGCTCACCGCTTGGCTGAACACCGTGTCCCGTCTCTGCTGCAGCTGCAGGCCGTGGGGGGCGCTGCACGCAGCTTCCTGCAGGAGCACAAACGTCATGGACCTGCTGGCCCGCTCGGACACCTCACTGACGGAGTCCTTCAGGGCCGCCACCAAAGGAGAGAGCAGCTCGCCCCATTCTGCGGCTGCAACGGAGGGAGGAAGGGGAGGGGTTGGTGTTAATAAGCCAGGGAGAAATATTTTAAAGTACTCAGTCTCTAAAGACTGAAGTAAAAATGTGTGCTGTACTGTTCAGAGAGCAATCCAAGCAAGACCGATTGATCGGTGCTTGGGAATATGCAGGGTGCAGGACGCTCTCGCCCTCATCAAATCGATGCATTTAGTTTTTGGCTCTCTGAGCAGTGAGAGTGCTTAAGGGAGAGGGCTAGATGTTTCTACAAAGCACTCCAGACATACACAGTATATTTGACATTGTGTACCTTCACTGAACTGAAGCAACAAACAGCTAGACATGAGATGTTCACACAGAAGCAGGACAGAGCTATGAAAAAGTATGAAAAAAGACTGAAAAAAAAAACTGAAAACATGAAATGAAATGTGCCATATTTTGTCAATTGTGATTTTTACACCCCAATCGAAATTTGTCCTCCGCTTTTAACCCATCTGTGCAGTCAGAACACACACACACACACACACTAGTGATTACTAGGGGGCTGTGGATCACACGTGCCCAGAGCGGTGGGCAGCCCTAGCCCAACGCCCGGGGAGCAGTTGGGGTTAGGTGTTAGGTGGGGTTATTTTTAGGCCCTAAAAATAAACAGGGGAGAGCGTGAACGCAGTCCCCCACTACCAGAAATTATGCAGTACAGATTCCCGCATTTGGGGAATTCGCAAGGGTCAGCACAGCCTGAGTGCAATGGCTGAGCCTCACCTTGGGCGAACCACCTTCCTGATCATGGTCTCACCCCTGCCAGGTAAGTATAATATGTCTGAGACAGTTGTGGATACAAGTATTTATTAAATAATAATAATAATAATAAATCTGTTTTATATAGCGCTTTTCTTAGTACTCAAAGTCGCTTTACAGTAATTTCACACAGAAATTCACGTACAATCATACACACAAAAAAAGAAAGAAAAACAAAACGGAAAGATAGGGTAATGACTTAAGTGTTATATGCAGACTGGAAAAGGTGGGTCTTGAGGTTATGTTTGAAGGAGTGCAGAGAATCAGAGTTTCGGATGGTCAGGGGTAGAGAGTTCCAGAGGGTGGGGGCAGCAATGGCAAAAGCCCTGTCCCCAATGGACCTGTGTTTGGTAGAAGTAGTAGGAGTGAGGAGGTTGGCATCTGCAGAGCGGAGTTTGCGGGTGGGGGCGTGACGGTGCAGGAGATCTGATAGGTATGAAGGGGCAAGGTTGTTGAGGGCCTTGTAGGTAAAGAGGAGGATCTTGAAGTGTATGCGTTGTTTTATGGGAAGCCAGTGAAGTTGACGAAGGACAGGGGTGATGTGTTGTCTGGGGGGGGAGCCGGTGAGGAGTCGGGCAGCAGAGTTTTGAACATATTGTAGTTTTTGAAGAACAGAGGAGGGGAGACCATACAGAATGCTGTTACAGTAGTCGAGTCTGGAGGTGATAAAAGCATGAACTAATGTCTCTGCAGCAGAGGTGGGAAGAGTGGATCGCAGACGCGCTATGTTGCGTAAGTGGAAGAAGGATGTTTTGACTACATGGTTGATGTGAGATTTGAAAGAAAGTGTGGGGTCCATATAAATCCCAAGGTTTCTGACTAGGGGGGAAGGAGTGACAGAGTGGCCGTCAATATCGAGAGTGAGATTTTGGCAGGTGGGGAGGCTGGATTTTGGACCGAAAATAATGATCTCTGTTTTATTACTGTTTAGTTTGAGAAAGTTATGAGTCATCCAGTTTTTGATGTCTGTAAGGCAGCAGGTGAGGGTGGTGAGAATGGCAGGAGAGATGGTTTTTGTGGTGATGTAGAGTTGAGTATCATCAGCGTAGCAGTGAAATTTGAGGCCATGGCGACGTATGATGAGTCCGAGAGGAAGTATGTAGAGAATGAAGAGGATGGGACCCAGAACTGAGCCTTGAGGGACACCGTGTACGACAGGGATGGTGTGGGATTTGTGTTGGTTGATGGTGATGTATTGGAATCTGTCAGACAGGTAGGATTTGAACCAGGCGAGGGCGGTGTTGGTGATGCCGATCGATTCGAGTCGATTCAGAAGGATAGAGTGTTTTACTGTGTCAAAAGCAGCACTGAGGTCAAGGAGGAGGAGGATGGTGAGAGAGCCAGAGTCAGAGGAAAGCAGAAGGTCATTTATAACTTTCAGTAGGGCCGTTTCGGTGCTATGGTGGGTGCGGAAACCGGACTGGAATGTTTCGTACAGGTTATTTGAGAGAAGGTGGATCTTGAGTTGGTTTGCAACGGCTCTTTCCAGTAGTTTTGACAGAAAGGTGAGGTTTGAGATGGGTCTGTAATTATTGAGGTCCTCCGGGTCAATGCCGGGTTTTTTAAGAAGAGGAGTGATGGCTGCAAGTTTGAGAGGTGAAGGTACTGTGCCAGAGGTGAGGGAGGAGTTTATGATATCTGTGATTAATGGAGCAAGGGGAGTGAAGCAGTCTTTGACGAGTTGAGATGGCATAGGGTCCAGGGGAGAAGTAGAAGATTTCATAGTGGAGAGTATTTTGGATAGGTCAGCAGAGGTTATGGGTGAAAAAGTAGATAGCTGAGTGTCAGGTGGAGAAAAGGAAAATGTGGGTTCCGGTTGTAGGGTAGTGGAGGATGCAAGCAGGTGGTGGATGGTTTCTGTTTTTGAATTGAAAAATGCCAAGAGCAAGTCACATTTCTCAGGGGTGAATGATGATGGAGTGTTGTCGTGGGGTTTTAGGAGTTTATTTATGGTAGAAAACAGGGAACGTGGATTTGAAGAACCTGAGTGAATAATGGCAGAATAATAATTTGAGCGGGCTTTATTTAGGGCTAATTTGTAATGTTGCATGTGATCTTTGTAAGCGAGGGTGTGGACTGCGAGACCAGTTTTCTTGCATAATCGTTCTAGCTGTCGGAGATGTTTCTTGAGTTTATGGAGTGCCGGGTTGAACCAGGGTGCTGAATGGGAAAAGGTGACTGTTTTTGTTTTCAAAGGGGCCAGTGTGTTGAGGGATGTAGACAGAATATTGTTGTAAGTGTTTACGAGGTCAGTGGGGGTAGGGTTTTCAGGGAGAGTGGAGCAGGATAGACTGTTAGATATGCAGGTGGAAAGAGTTACTGGGCAGATGGATTTAAGGTTGCGAAAAGTGATTTTGCGGTTTTGTTTTGGGTCAGGGGTGGGGATGTCAATGTCAAATATAATGGCTAAGTGGTCAGATATGGTGAGGTCAACGCTGGACATGTTATGGATGTGAAGGCCAGTGGAGCAGACCAGATCCAAGATGTGTCCACGATTGTGGGTTGGGAAATTTGTGTGTTGGGTGAAGCTGGAGCAGGTTAGGAAATCCAGAAAGTCCATTGCATGTTTACAGTCTGGGGAGTCAATGTGCAGGTTGAAGTCACCAAGAAGCAAGATAGATGATGAAATAGAGAAAAGTGCGGTGGTGAAATCTGAAAGGTCAGATAAAAAGGATGGGTTGGGTTTAGGGGGTCGGTAAATAATAGCAGTGATAAGAGGTTTAGGTCCAGGGAGTTTAAAAACCAGATGTTCAAATGATGGGGCTGAGGGGAGGGACAGTGCACGCGGTTTTAGGTTTTGATTAAAAATGGCAGCAATGCCACCCCCCCTGCCCTCGGTACGTGGGTTGTCTAAATAGGAGTATCCTGCTGGGGTGGTTTGATTTAGTGAATAATAGTCCAGTGGTTTTTGCCATGTTTCGTTTAGGCAGAGCAGGTCGAGTTTGTTGTCAGTAATAAATTCATTTAGGATGAGGCTTTTATTGTTGAGGGATCGTGTGTTGAAGAGGGCGATTTTCAGGTGCTTTTGTTTAAAAGCGGTTGAGGGAGTGGTTTGGATAGTCAGGAGGTTGAAAAAGTTCACAGAGGACGTGTTCTGATGACGCGTGCTGTTGTGATGACGCAGGGAGGAAGCACTTGAGCCGGCGTGTGAGCTGTCGGTCCACAGTGCTGGAATGGAGTTTACGCCACTTGTCGTGTAGATGAACCCCCGCCGAGATCCACGATGCACATAGGGGGGTCGGCGTAAAAGTGCGAAGTGCCGCAGACTGTCCAGTAGCTCGGCGGGTGGAGGCAGCGTGGGAATGAGCCGGTGAAGTTCGGTAGGTGTGTAACGGAAAACCATGGCAGGCGCTGAGAAAAATGGCAGATCCTGGAGATGTATGGAGGTGAATTTCTGCAGGTGAAAGTCGAGATGCTGAAGAAGGGTGATCAGAACAAGGGGAAAAACCTGTGTGGGGTGAAAATTGAGGAGCGATGTAGCGGCTATCCGGCTAGCCCAGTGGAGGCGGCGTTGGTTGGCTAGCCTAGCCAGCTCATGCCGAGGGTAACGGTCCCAACCGGCGTTGAAGTGTGGGGCCGTCCGGATGTTTTTCGGCGAGTAATCCAGGTAGGTGGTAGATTTATTTGCGAAGGCAGATGGCAGTTCGTCAGGTAAAAAAGGAACAGGTTGGAACAGGTTGGAGCAGCGAGAAGCGGCAGCCAGTAGCGCCAGCGTCCTCACGCTACTCATGTTTCCTCACTGTTCCCCACTGACAGACACTCTACTTATAATGAATACGTTTTGTTGCTTAAGTGTAAAAAAAAGATAGAAATAAAATCAGAGTAATTAGAGTTGATAAGATCAGAGCAAACAATGTGTCACAGTTGGCCTCTCCTTGGAATCTATATTATATAGATTAACAATTAATAATATATATTACCACACATTACACGTATATTTACACATGCGCGTGCGCGCACGCGCACACACACACACACACACACACACACACCAGTGTAATGCCTTGGACTCATGCGTGAAGGAACGCTTTCAATGAAGCAACGTCAGGGTCTAGCGTAACCTCACCAATGAGCAAACAAGGACCTGACTTACAGGGGCGATGAGGCATAACGAAATGCAACAACATAATAGAAAGACGATGATGTAAAACATGAAAAAACTAAGGGCAAGAAGAATTACAAAAAGACACAATTGTGATGATTAAAATGAGCTGAAAAACATGGGACACATAGGAACACAAACCCCACCTAGCCAGAAAAAAAAACAGAAAACCAGGCTAGGAACACAACCAGACAGAAGCAACAAAAGAGAAAACCTGAACAGGAAACTAAACATAAAACCTACAACACTCAGAATAGTGAAGGGAAGATGACCGGACAGAACCAATCAAACTGAAACAATGGGCAGCAACCAGCAAATACACCCGTGGGGTATGAATACCAAGAACCTAAATGAAACACGGTGGCATTAATATACAAGGTAGAGATACAAATGACTAGATGGGGCTAATAAAACTGACACATAAAACTGACACACAAAGGCAAAGGGAAATCAAAACAAAGACACATGGATCACCAAAACAAGGAAGTCGAACACAACTTTGATAAGAGGGGAGGAGTCATTCGACTTGTACATGTTCACTGAATGGGACGCCATTGGGATGTCTGCTGAGTTTGATGACACCGAGTATCTGGATATTGGAATGGAAACTGAGTAAGAAGGCAAAGAAAGAAACCTTCAATGCTGAGCATTTTCTGAGTCGATGTGCCAGAGGTTTACTGGCCTTTCCTCCAGAGCCCTAAAGTGCTCTGGGTATTTGTTTTACTCTGAGCCACAATTCCTCAGTAGTGGTGGATGAGATTGTATCACATTCCATTTTGAGAAGACGACTTTTAAATAGTTCAGGTAGTGAAATGTTCACATGCCAGCGGGCCTGGAGAGGTGACTGGCACAGGCTGCAAATGCTTCTTCCTTAATTATGAAGAGTAGGGCACCTTCTGTCCTCCTAAACAGGCTTTAAATGACTCCCACACATTACTCAGGTTACCACTATAATAACAAATTCAATACTGGAACCCCAACAGATGTTTAACCCACAATGTGCGAGTTGATCAAAAGTAACGAGAGCATTATACATGCACTTTTGACCATTTGACAAGCGCTTATGCCCCATTAAAAATAATCAATGAGCAGCAGAGAAAAAAAGAGTCTCTGGTTGTTGGATAGAGACAAAGTCATGTTAGGAAGGAGAAAGCAATTAACCATGCGGGATGATCTGGATGCCGCAGATGACATCCCCTATGATCACATAATACGAGGGGAGATCAGGAAGAGGTAACATAAGCTTATACATACACTGGCCAAGACAAACAGAAGTATTACCCATAGTGAATTACTTTCACTATGACGTATCTGCCATTACAATCAGCAATCTCTTCCATTTTCTTTTGCTGTTCCTGGTCCGACTACACATTTTACATGAACAGAACATCTTTCTGTCTTTGAAGCTATCCACGTGCTTAAAGTAGCCTTGTACATGTCTTCAGCTAAAATCTTAGCATTAGAAGTTACTGGTAGAAGGTACTTTGTGAGCTGGAATGTTAGGTAGTTTGGTTAAACTTTAAAAGTCCTTCTTCACCTTGACAGTCAAATATGTTCCAAATAGACTTACTCTATGAGACACATCTAGACATTTCGGGTCATATTACATTGCACAGGAGATGAGTGTTCCAAGATTTTAATTCATTAAATTAAGACCCCAGGCACAAAACTGTAATCAAATCATGGAGCTGTGGACCATGTGGTTTAGCCAAGAAATTATGCCATCCACCATTGTCGATGACATGACGTTATGGTCTCATACCTCCACCCCAACTGCACAACGCCCTCTGCCTGTTATAATTCCAGAATCTCTGCAATCGTGCATTCATTACTCAGACAGTATCTTGAGCCATAGAACTGAACTGAACCAGTACATAATTTAAGGAGTGTTAATAGAGGTTAATGTATTTACTGAATGGATTGGTAAAAATGTATCAAAAAGAATCCACTTTTGTAAGACTATCAATACACCCCCATTGGCCCACACTCTGATGTCACTGTTCAAACACTTAAATCCTATCAAAGTCATCTCTGACAAGTCTTGGTCACTGGCCAGAACTGGCTTTGCACAACAGGAGTCAGTGCATGTGATGTAGTGGGTGTTTCTCATTATGACCAAGCAAACCCATATAAGAATGTAGGCAATAAGAGTTTTACACAAAAATATATCACCCTTCTGGGAGCTTTTAAAAAAGTTTTTAGGTACCTCATTCTAAGAGCTGTTTACCCGGCTTTATGTTTCTGAAGGGTGAACTAAAATGAAGCTAAACTTTTACATGAAATTGATCACCAAATAGTGTCACTGGCCAATGATTTGTCAAGATATACATCAAGCAAAAATTCACTTACAGAGATGGCCAATGCTCAATGAGCATAACATCCTGAGGGTTAAAGGTTTGTTGGTTAAAGGTTAGTTCAGAGCATATCCAGTGACCACTGGATGGCAGCATTGCCTAGAGCAGGCGTACTCAACTAAATTTGTCCGCGGTCCAATTTTGGCAGATACCTGTGACCTGAGGTCCGGTGCGGGGGTGGCGAACGTAAGTTGTTGAGCGGGGGGGGGGGGGGACGGTGCGCGAACGGTGGAGGCGTTTATACTTTCGCGAGCGTCACTGCAGTGTTCTCCGAAACGATAGGCGTTTTGTCCGAAACGATATGTGGTAGAAACACCCCTCAAAACAGGGTAATGAACATTTACCTGACCAATTTTAATGTTGCTATATGTTTCAGGTTTGAAAAGTGCTGGAATTTAGGTTAAAGTACTTTAAAATGCTTGAAATTGTAACTACTTGGTTTCACAACAAATAGCTGTCTGACTGAATAGTTCTCTTGTATTAGGTTAACAAATACGAGCCTCTTGTAATTCCAGGACGAAACATGAGAGACCGTGAAGACGTGAAGATTGGGCGTTTTTTTAAATAAACAACCATTAAATAATGTGATAAAAAGCGAATTATTTCGAGTATATGTATAAATATTTACCTTAATTATGTTTAACATGCTGGGAAATATTGAAATGGACCTTGAAAGTGACGTACAAGTGCTTTAATTCCACCTTATAAAGGTGTATGAACCCTGAAAACGTGACTTTGTTCATTGCGCTGAAGCGCGGCGCGAAGTTACAAAATTCGAGAGGTGCACGACCTCGTGAACCGACAGCGCGCGAGGCTCTCGCGCACACGCGGAGCCACAGCGATTACGTCATTTTCGCCGCGCGGACCCTCGCGCCGCACGCGAAGCGTCAACCAGGCAGGCTTGTTGTTGAGCGGGGGGGCGAACGTAAGTTGTTGAGCGGGGGTGGCAAACGTAACACTCGTGACGGAGTGTTTTTTCAATAGCCCTGAAATAAATGCTACGTTTTTGTTTTGGTCCGTATCCAGTTAATCAGGAATGAGATTGGGTCCGGACAGGACTGCGTTCGGGTCCGGATCCGGACCGCGGTCCGCCAGTTGAGTACCCCTGGCCTAGAGGATATGAGGAGCAACATTTATGTAATGGCAGTGAACACCTCTTGAATGAAAGGTGGTTCCTGGAGTTCAAGCGGTCAGTTTTCAGACCCCTGAATTATACCCCCTCCCCCTCCCTCCACCTGCTGACAGCTAATGTCTTCAGGCTATTACTAAATCCTCTTTGCTCAGGCTCACCCCCACACAGGCACTGATAAAACTGCTGTCTTATCTCACAGTCTGACAGGATATGTGTGTGTGTGTGTGTGTGTGTGTGTGTGTGTGTGTGTGTGTGAATGTGTGAGTCATGTGCTGTGTGTGTGTCTGAGAATGTCAGTGAGAACCAGAACCTGAAATGCATAAACAGAAAGAGTTAATGCCATAATTACCAGTATGGCACGCTGTCTCAGGCCTAAGATAAACGTGTTACTGTTCATAATTGTCCAGTGTATGATTTCTTTGCCCAAACATGCATTGACAGTCTGTGTGCATGTGTGTGTTTGTATGAGTGAGTGAGTGAAAGTGCTGCTTGGTTTGCATTCTCTCAGGGCTGCCTTCTCTAATGAAACACAACATATCTTCTCTCCATCACACACCCTTATGATCTGCACATGGTTTTGTTTCTCCCCTCTTGCAAACGGCTGTCTGCATCACATTGCTAATGGCCATTGTAGCGTGAGCGCTCTCAAACAGATAAACACGACGTCGGGCTCTGTCCTGCCATGTGAGGGCTGTAATAAATAAAAGAATGAGACAGGAGGATACAGACGGAGGTGAGGTGGGCTGCGGACCAGCGGACAGCCAGTCAGAGCCAAGCTCTGGTCCAAAATAGCATCCCCAGAGAGTTTTGGTGTTTATGAGAAACCACTGTCTGAGAGCAAGGAGTGGTGTGAAGAAGGCCGTTCTCACCAGGACTGTGGGAGGCGATGACATCAGCCGGGGTCTGCTCGGGAGGAGGAGCCTGGTTGTTGTTGTCCTGACCCTGCAGCCTGTCTACCACATCGATGACACCATTCAGGTTCTTAGCCACGTTGGCCCACAGCCTGTCCTAGAGAGGCCAGAACAAGAGTTAAGAACCAGTGCGACCCAACAAAGGGATGGCATGTTCGCCTGTGCCTCCTGATGAATGCTGTTTATTAATTATAATGGGGTTCCTTAAAAGGAGGAATGATCTTCGTCATTGTGGCCTTTAACTAGTTGATGTCCACTAGGGCTACAAAATTAGGACAAGGATGATGGTTTCTGAACCATGTTTTATTCCTAGACTGATGTGAGATTTCTCAGTGTCTCTCTCTATATGGAATCTCTTTGAGTTGCTCTTTCTGGAAACAGGCCCACACTATGAAAAAATAAAAAAGCAACATCTTTGCTTTTACTACAGACCTAAGCCTTGGGTAAATGATGGTAGACCCAGGCTTGACAGAATAGGGGAACTAATTATCAGCTATAAAAACCCAACATTTATTTTCATCTAGAAGGCAGTTAATAATGCCGTGATAAGAGGACACACTGGGGCCCGATAAGCAGGCTGAAGCACTGAGGAAGTACAGCATCTTTACTTGAAAGGCACAACGTTAATAAACATGTAACCCCAATATCTCTTTAGGAACCACAGTGGACAGGAGAGCTGGCTAAACGTCCAGAGAGCCCTGTTCCTTAATGGAGATCGTTTTAGGTCATTTGCCCTCTGGCTCTCCCTCCCTCCATCTCCCAGCCCTCGTCCGCCCCCCCCGGGGCCATCGCCCTGGCTCTCTTATCTTTTGTTTTGTCTGGAAGATTCTATGGCTGCCCATGTATCATGTCCTTGTGCTGCAATAGTAATTAGGCTTCCCATAGCGATAACTATAATAACAGGCTTTGAGCATCCTTTGTCACACACACCCTCCCATATTCTTTTTGGATTTTTTCCCCATCTTTTCTCATCTTAACAGCACTCAAAGGCCAGCAAGCCATTTCGTCACTGATTAGAGATTGTTGTCTTTGCTTTGGTACTAATCCCCTGCTGTTAGCCAGAGCTATGACACTGATGGGCCTGCAAACAAGAACACATGCACACACAAACCCACAAACTTGAGAATGCAATTAGGGGAGTTAGATGCCAAACTCTAAGTTCTAAGTTCCACTTGTCTGTGACCCAGTACGGGTGAAAGCAGTGCCTAACTTCACTCTCATCCCCCCTAAAACCGGCACCCCACCCCCATCTCCCCACTCTCTCTCCCTCCTTTCTCTCTATCTCTCCCTCTCTCTCTCTGGCTGTCTCTATCTCTTTATGCTCGTTGATACCACACAGAAAGTTTTCCAGACTTGGAGTCAGTAGCGGCTGTGGCGGGGGTGCTTATGGGTTTTTAATGAAACATTTTCACGGCCGCTGGGAGCATGGTTGCCTGCACAATCTCCTGCCTCCATGGAGACAAACTCAAGGCTGAATTTTTGCTGGGAAACTTTTGAAAATCGCATGGGTCATTTACCTGTCTTCCTGAAATCTTAAGCACATCCCCCAAACCCCAAAACCTAAACAAGCGAATCCCCTCATCCCTCCAGTCTGTGAAAGGCTGTTCTACTCTCAGAGAGGGGAGGAAAGTGGAAACTCACTCAGACATGCACACTCTCTCACTTACACACTCACTCACACATGCACACTCTCACTCACTCACACACACATGCACTCTCACTCATTCACTCATGCACTCACTCACCCATGCACTCACACTCACTCACACATTCACACTCTCACTCACTCACACACACATGCACACTCTCTCACTTACACACTCACTCACACATGCACACTCTCACTCACTCACACACACATGCACTCTCACTCATTCACTCATGCACTCACTCACCCATGCACTCTCACTCACTCACACATGCCAACTCTCACTCACTCACACATGCAAACTCTCACTCACTTACACACTCACTCACACATGCACACTCTCACTCACTCACACACACATGCACTCTCACTCATTCACTCATGCACTCACTCACCCATGCACTCTCACTCACTCACACATGCAAACTCTCACTCACTCACACATGCAAACTCTCACTCACTCACACATGCAAACTCTCACTCACTCACACATGCAAACTCTCACTCACTCACTCACTCACACACACATGCACTCTCACTCATTCACTCATGCACTCACTCACCCATGCAAACTCTCACTCACTCACCCATGCACACTCTCACTCACTCACACATGCAAACTCTCACTCACTCACACATGCACACTCTCACTCACTCACACATGCACACTCTCACTCATTCACTCATGCACTCACTCACCCATGCACTCATGCACTCACTCACACATGCAAACTCTCACTCACTCACTCACTCACTCACTCACACACACATGCACTCTCACTCATTCACTCATGCACTCACTCACCCATGCACTCACTCACACATGCAAACTCTCACTCACTCACCCATGCACACTCTCACTCACTCACACATGCAAACTCTCACTCACTCACACATGCACACTCTCACTCACTCACACATGCAAACTCTCACTCACTCACACATGCAAACTCTCACTCACTCACTCTCACACACATGCACACACACACACTCACTCACTCACTCATCGATTGAACACTCTGCAGAGGATGACTAAGTGGGGTTAGTGGGAGAGTGAGTGGAGTGACTGCAGGAGTGTGAGGAACTGAGTGGACACTTGCCCATTCTTCTTCATCATACTCTGTGTGGTGGGGGATGTCATGATGTTTAAGAGGTGCAGTTTCCTTTCCAGGAGGTGTCTGGGAATCAGCCACGTTGTTGCAGATGACGGCGTCAGGTTCTGGGCTCTGGTTCAGGATGGCTGCCGGGGTCAGGTTTGGGGCCAGGTTTGGGGCCAGGTTTGGGGCCAAGGCTGGGCTTGGGGTAGAGTGCACCTCGGGGTGGCTGGAGGTCTGGCTCTTGCTCACATAGCCAGGCCGTGCGGCGTGCAGGGCCAAGAGAGCACTCTTAACCAGCTCGTCCTTCAGAGCATGCACAAACTGCTCCGTCTGCATAGCCGTAGAGAGGGAGAGGGAGAGAGAGACAGAGAGAGAGAACTTGGTCAGTCTGTCTGATGAAACAAAATCTTCCCTGCATTGGTTTGAAGTGCAGCAAAAGAGAATACAGCTTCACTTGTAGTGAAAGAGCACACTCAGGAACATTTTAGGAAACCTCAAACACACATATACATGTGCACACACTACACACACACTACACAAGGAGCAAGGAAAGACAGTAGGATGAAGTGAGAGAGGACGGTCAGATGAGCTCTGGGCTCAACAGGGCTGGTGCTTCCGTGCCTTAGGCAGATGGAGGCACCTAAAGGCCTTCGCTCCTCCAACCAAAAACCACCCATCCACCCATCCACCCATCCACCCATCCACCCATCCACCCATCCACCCACCCATCCATCCAACGCACGCACGCACGCACTCACTCACTCACTCACTCACTCACGCACTCACGCACGCACTCACGCACTCACGCACGCACTCACGCACTCACGCACTCACGCACTCACGCACGCACTCACGCACTCACGCACTCACGCACTCACGCACTCACTCACTCACGCACGCACTCACTCACGCACGCACTCACGCACTCACGCACTCACGCACTCACGCACTCACTCATCGATTGAACGCTCTGCCATTTAGGCACTAATCTGTTTAGGAAATGGAATGAACACTGGAGCTTATTTGAATTAAAACAAACAAGAACAGAAACAAAAACACTCAGGCACTGATTCTCAGCTTTGAGATTTTCATCAAATGTCAATTTAGTAAATGACCTCAAACTACAAACATGGCAGCTAAAATCCATTAGACATTTGGAATATAATTAGGGAAGAGTAGTCTTTTAGAGCACAGTCTAAAACATGCCAAAGGGAGTCTAGCACCAAGAGCAACTTCCGTGGAGCTGGAATGGCCACTACTGGACCGTGGCAGTGCTGCACGTCTGGTGTCCTCTCCTAGAGTAATGCAGCCTGATTCCGCAGGCCGCAGTCGCCCAGTCATCGTGGAGCTGAACAGTGTCCTTCATTAAACAGCAGCACACGAGCAGAAGCAGGAGATGTGCCAGTGCTGTACCGTGTGGAGAGACTAAGACGTACTCCCACCTGGCTGATGTACATGGGAGAGAAGTTTTGAACAATTCAGCTGTTTTGCAGGTTTTTAGAATTACCTGTCATAGACACTGCCAATGCACTTCAGCAGAAGTGGCTAATGCAGTAGCTACACTGCTGCTGTTACTGCTGTACATTACTGCGCCAGTGTATACAAAACCACCATGTGCTATGTGGATGGAGTTTTCACGTATTCAAAGGAGTCGATGTAAATGTTAACAATGTACAAACGTACCCAGACTTATTCAGCACAAAAGCTTATTACAGTGGATCGTATTTTGGTGCCCAGGGCCTCCTTCAGCAGGGTCCCCGCTCAGACGGTACAGCGAGCCACGGTGTGGGTCTATTTGCTTACATCTTGTGCTGTCCTGTACAACCACATGATGCAGGAAGGTTTATTAGTTGCAAGCTGCCAAGTTTCCCCACTGCGAAATGCAGAAGGGATGTGTGGCCCATGAGTGATGAGAAGTGGAGTGTTCTGGCCCTCAGTAGGACTTTATTCTCACCCGCTGCATCTTAAGAAGAAGATCTGGACCCTGTGCCAACTGGCACCTTGCTTCGTGTTTTCTCAGCGTCATGTTTAAGCGAGTTTAACTGCAAAACACGCGCCTGAATTAACGGCCAATCAGACCGTGCTCACGGCCGTCTGGGCTCTGGGCGCTGCTCTCTGTGATGCATGGCTGTGTCCTTGCGTGGTGTTGGATGTGTTCCTGGTGTAGAGCCTCCCCACCTCGTCCCGGCAATGAGACACACATGCTTGCACTTTCAGCTGCATACTTCACGGTCTAGAGCTCGTCCGAAGTGACAGATAAGCCACCGAGATAGGACGCATGCGTGTGTGTGTGTGCGCCATCTCACCTGTGTGCACGCATTTAGCCTGTCCACAGGTTTAGCGATCAATGCCACGCCCATCTCCCACACACAGAAAGGTCAGTAAGCTTCTTTTTTTTTTTTTTTTGTAACAGGACCACGCAATCAAATCTTCAGTCTCTCAATGTCCTTCGTTTTCTACTTCTAACCCACAAACTCTGGCTCGCGCACACACACAAACACAGACATTTACACACAGACCAACACACACACACACACACACACACACACACACACACACACACACACACACACACACACACACACACACACACACACACACACACACACACACACACACACACATTCTGTGAGATTTCAATCAGGCCCGGCTGCTTGTTCACGGGGTGGCTGGGTGGGCTCCCATCTCTAATCAAGGCAGAGAGGAGCAGTGACAGAGAGAATGTACCAATTAAGGCAGCTGATTGGCCGCTACTCCACCGTGGCAAAAACAATCTCAGCGCGGCAGATTGCACACTGACAGCACCAGATGTAATTCATTAATTGCACTGATAAAACACCAAAGCCTCCAATCTGGCAGCCCAGAGTTCCTGGTCTTTGTTGGGTTCTGGCATGAGTGACATGCTGACGGCCATTTGCAGAGGCCTGTGTGGCCACTCGCCTAGTCTTACTCCAGACATGAGGACATGCTGGCCAATGGATGACCAAGCTAGCATCCATCCACTAGTGCTGGCATCGCTCTGCACTGGCCAATGGAAAAGAGGGCTCGTCGTTTCATCCACAAGCTCGGCCAATGCTGGCGTAACTCGGAGCGGTGCTGGCCAATAGAAATGAGACCTCGCGGTGTGGCTCACGAGCTCGGCCAACTCGTTCCACGCTTTCTGGCTCAAACTGAGCCCCTGAAAATCTTTAAAGACAACAGCTCCACTCCAGGGAGACGAAGTGCTGACTTAATGCTGTCTAGCAGTCTTTCTCCTTGCCAGTTAACATGAACGCGTAAAGCAGTCATGAGCGAAGACCAGACCCAGTCCTTGGGTAGGCAGACGCGCTACGGTGGAAGGCTGGACTTTGTCCTAAGGGGCCTTTACTACACCACTGACACCATGCTGCTGGATGCCTTCGTATCAGCTGTCAGAGGAGTCATGACAGTTAAAGTCATGAGACATCATAACGATGTAATGTCTTGTCCCAGATTTTTCTTCAACACGTCCCTCGTGTTACGGCCTTCCGCCAGGCATTAGGATGAACTAGCCCAGTAGTGAAGTATAAAGTGCCAAGACAGTATGCCGAAACAACTTCAGGTGGTTAAATAAGTGTGAAGCCATGCCATCGACTTTGTGCTTACCTTCTCCTCCAGGCTCTTGAGCGCCTCCCGCAGGCCGTGGGCGCAGTGCTGCTGGGCAGCGAGGAGCAAGTGATCAGCCAGGCCTCCGATGATTGGCTGCAGCTGCCCCACGGTGCTGAGGATCTCCCTGGCCTTGGCAGTGTGCTCCGGGGGGTAGTAGATGCACTGGTAGGCTGTGCTGTAGCTGTCGAGGAGCGAGAAAGAACGAACAGACAGGTGACGGAGCATCTCCACACGACCTCAAACTGATAAATGTGTTTCCAGCATGAGAAAATAAAAAAAACAACACCCTCAGATGTTCAAACAGAGCTGGACCATATGGTAACCAACTCTCACGCATCATTACAACACAGCTTCAGAGAGCCCGTTAATATGGTGCACCTCCTGGTCCCATGTTAGACTTCAGCTGACTTACTGAAGACAGAGTGGAATCGATACAGAAATTATGACTTAAAACTGCTATAATCTGATCAGATCAATAGCTGCCTGTTAACATTCAACAGGAGATGTAGAATCATCCAGACTTGCCACACAACTAATCAATAACATAAGCGACATAAAAGATTCATGCATGACATGATGGCTTTCCTATTATAATCTACTAAGTGCAAACTGACCATCTTTGGAGCAGAATATTCACATGTGATCCTGAGCTGCAGTGTGTCCTGGCTAAGAGAGTCCCAGAGAGATGATTATCACATCCCATCACAAAAGTTAATACTGTAGGGCAGTGCCAGGGCGGCGCTGCCCCTAATTATGCAGCCTGCAGTAACTCCACCCCACTGATGAGCAGTGCCAGGTGTGACTTGTTTGGGGGAGGAGCCAAGAAGAGCCTAGGCTTCTCTCTGACCTGATACTGTTAATACCTGCCTGAACCCATCAACCAAAAACATCAAAGTGCCCCCCCCTTCAAGTGTTGACGGAGAGTGGTTTGTGCTGGGCGGAGTGGGCACTAGGACATTCTGTGTTGTGTCTGAACCAAATAGCGGGTCCATGCATTAATGCAGGCCACACCTCATCCACGCCTTTCCCCAATGGACACAAGTGGTTCATGTCATAAATCATCTAACACAGGCTGAGCAGCATCACCTATCCACACACCCTGATCAGCTCCACGGAATTCAACCCTGCCTTTTCTGGCTTTCTCTGGTAGATCCTAATATGAAACAAAGTGAAACATCTCTCTAATCAGGAAGAAAGGGAACCTTCATACCATGCTTGTTACAGGAGAAATAGCACTGTTGAGCTGCTTTATGTAGGCCAGGGCCTGAAGCGCTATCCTCAGGCAAAACACAGAGAGGATGAATCAACACTACCCAGGCCAGAGACGAGCCTTCCAGCTATCTATAAAAGGTGAACTGCCACTCAATCACAAAGCATCAAAGAGGAACACCACCTTCATACCCGTACAACTGAGAACCAGGTATGACCTAAGCCAACCTGCCACAAGCACAGATTAAAACTTCAATTAAGACTGGTCTGGGGTCAGCTCTGGTAGCCCTTTGAGTAATAGCTCCAATTACAAATTATTTCAAGGGAACTTATTCTGGATCAGAGCGTAGGCACACCGAGGAGAGAGAGAGAGAGGCTAGACCCAATGAAGCCCATTTTTAGGGCATGCAAAGCATTATAAACATTTTATATTTAGGGCCCCCTAAGTAACATTGACAATTAACCAGCACTGAACGTATAATAGAATAATTACTTCATATAGTACAACGCTGTGTTACAACCTTGGAATAAAATCACAAAAACAGAACAAGTAGTTCAGCCAAGTATATGTCAGTGTAAGAAAGGTCTTGCCAAGGTATAAAAGGGTTCTCACATGTAAAATGTCACTGCCAGCAAGCAGCTGTGTATTCATTACTACAAAATACCCTCTTCTTCCAATTCCAGCAGAGCATGAGGTTCAGTGTGATAGCACCATCTGCTGGACACAAACTGTATCTGGCGGCTTTAACGAAGAGGCTCGTTGGGCTGTGATTCAGTTGGAGGAAACAGCAGAGGGCATGACGCCACCTGAGACCTGCTGATGAGGCCGATGGCAGAGTGGACACCACATCTGGGGCCGCAGCACCAATGAAGCCTCACAACATCTTAATTGCAAAGCTGAGCCAAACCAATACGGCCCCCCGTGACAAGACAGGAAACAAAAACGGCCTGCCTCCATGTATGATCATCTTGCTTCATCGACAAGCACTCAAACCTGTGATACTGCAGGCGTCACTGGCGTTAGAAATACCTACCACCCCATAGTACCGTTTAATTATCCTTTCTATCAAGTCAAGGTTACATTTTAGATGTACTGCTATACTACAAAATCTGGTGTGTGTTGGGGGGGGACTTCCACAGTAAATTAGCACTTCATCCTGGTAGGGGCTGTAGCAGTCCACAGCAAATCAGCGGAAGACGCGGAGCTGTCTGTTGGCGGGTTGATGAGGAACCACAGCAGAAAGGCGGGTGTGTGCTGCAGGTCTTCATAAGTCATCAGCAGGAATGAGTGATGATGTTAAAGTACGGGGAGGACTGAATCCCCCTAAGGGTAATTACGCCCCCACCCCCGCTGGACTTCTAATTAATAGCAGAGAGAGAGGGAGGAATAATGAAGGTGTGCCGTTGACGTCCAGCAGGGAACTGCAGGGACTTAATCACTGATTGACTGCAGCGGTTTGAGTCTCTCTCACTGCTGCAGTGACGACATGGAGACTGCACAGTCCCAGGGTGATCCCACAGCTTACAGCAACGCCTGCTCTACCCTGAACGGGCAGTCCGACGGCGAGAGCTGGCCGTGTACCGTGTACCATGACCACACATATGCAGGGGGAGAAAGAGAGAGAGAGAGAGAGAGAGAGAGAGAGAGAGAGAGAGAGAGAGAGAGAGAGAGAGAGAGAGAAAGAAATGAATATAAACATCCTTGCAAAAGTGCATATAAAATACATGCAAAAGTTGTGACCTTGTAAGACTTGTAAACACACACACACGCACGCACACACACACACACAAACTCCCCGGCACTTCCTCTCCTAGTTCTGGGTGAATTTCACCCTTCCATATGCTTCTTCTTCTTCTCCAGGCTGATTACTAAAGCTCGTGCCTTCTATTTGCCATCTGACAAAAGACACTTATCACAGTGCATGGAGTGCTTAATGATTCAAAGTGGCTGTTTAAAGATGGATTGGTTCAGTCCGGCCATTCGGCCTGGGTCTACCTGCTTCAATTAAACACCAATAAAGGGAGGAAATAAAAGACTTTGGAGGGAGCAGCAGGATATCTGCCTGTGCTTTTAATGAGAGTGCAGGAGGGAGGGGGAGGACTCTGCCTGGATATTGATTGGGTTCTGCCGGTGGGGCGATTGAAGCCAGTGCAGTTGTGTATTACATGATAGTGTCGATGGAAGGGGCACGGGGGCGGGTGTCCAGCTTTGACAGAATTAACTGGTGAAGTGGCACCTGCTTGCTCCTCTGTGCTGTGTCCAAGGAGAAGAGAGGCAAAAGAGTGACAAAAGAGTGACAAAGGAGTGACGGCTCTTTCACTGAGCCCTCCGGGGAGCCTCTTCTTTCTGTGCCTCTCCCCACTCCTGTATGCACGACTTCTGTGATCAATGAAGATCGCGGCGAATGGCCGCCTGGCTGGCTTTCATCCAAATCAATCACCCATGTCTGCAGGTAGGGGACCAGGAGCAGGGAAAATGAGTGTACGTGTGTGGGTCTGCACCACAAAACATTAGAGCCTGTTAGAAACATCTTGAATGTAGACAGTATATCGGGTTTTCTTATGCTACTTGAGTATATCTGGTATTCTTCTTCTGCAAAAATTATAATGACTCAACCTACATTCTAGACATTTTTGCTCATTTTGAGGAATGTATACAAATGAAATCTTTCTTACCACATCAAAAAAAAAACCATCTGGATTCATTAGTTATTTCACTATAATTAAGATATAATTAATTATGCCCTGTGGTCCCACCTTCAGTGCACCAGTTGTCAATAGGAAAGACACAGGGTCAGTAATACCAAGAAGCACGCACACTTTATTAAGGAAGACAGCTTATATAGGTTGTTGAGCAAGCTGTTAAAGCAAGAAGGGATGTGTGTGACAGCTCTATAGAAGATAGATTGCCACATATTGGTGTATTGCTCAATCAGATGTCTGTACACTCTGTCCAAAGATGAATATAGAATATGCAGATTATGACATTAACATGAATTGGCCATCTAGAAGTGCAAAGAGTGTCTCACAGTATGAGAAGGATAAAGAGTTTTCCTTCAGCTTATATGTCTATCTAGAGAAACAGATTCTCTGTTGGAAATCCTAATGCAAAATGCATTAAGAAAGGATTCATTTGTATACAATATGATTAAGATGTTTACACTGGCTAAGATATGGTATTTGGAGAGATGATCTCAGGTTAGTTCTTACAGAGTACAGGGGATAGATGCACAATGCATTCTTAGTAGAGAAAACAGTTCAACTTTGTTTTTCAAAAAGAAACTAGTCAAACTGTCAGGAAGCAAATAAGCAAAGCCATTAAGAGAATACACACATCTCCACAGTGTAGTCGGCCATACATGGATTTGATTTCTGGCCAAAATGCTATTTGATTTCAGTCAAGAGTTTGAGGCTTTCTTGGCTAGCGAGGCAGAAAATTGGAAACTTTAAGCTATGGTAAGTCATTAACCAAGTCAAATATGAAACAAAACGGAGGCCATATCTGGCCCGGATTAGCGTGTGGTATAATCTCTCTCTCTCGCTGAGTGAAATTGATTTCACTCCAGTGCACCTGAAAAACATACATTGGCTCTTATCAGCGGCTCCCGTGACTGTCTGACCATCTTCTTACAAACCCGCCATCCATGGTGTCGTGCCAACCATGGTCTAAGATGCCGAAAGTAGCTTTAAGGGATTTAATTTTCTTCGGTGAAGGTTTTCCTGTGTTAGTGTGGAAAGTTTTCAGTATTTGTACTTGGTCTGATGAGCAAATATTATCAACAGACTATATAAGAAATGGAACACATTAGGAAGAAAAAGTCCTTAATGTTTGGATTTCAATGGTAAAGGCTGACTTCCACTTTTATATCACCAGCATGGTAGCCTCACTTCACAAAGTGCTGTGCAGGAATTGGTCCCTCTTCCTGACTGAAGAACTCACACTGTAGAGTTACAACAGCAAGTCATGAGAGGGCACTGTAGACCATGGTACAGCCCCGGTGGTACCGCCCCGGTGGTACCGTCCCGGTGGGACAGTCCCGGGACTCATCCTGTACCCCCTTATTCTACATTTACCCATTGACACAATACATTTATGGCTTTTCTTATTTCACTAGCAGACACATTTACTTTGAGCCAGCTTGACTGGAAACGATTTAATTATCTGCTGCTCAATCTCTGGTGGACCCTTTTTTCACCCCTTTATGTATGGAGTCAGTTCAAATGACTTCAAAGGCAGCTCTTCCAGGCCGGCTGTAGACAGCAGTGGACCAAGAAGCAGTATAGAATTCTGAATGAATCATCTCACTAATTGGAGACTATGGCCCAACAACAGTCTTGTAGAAGAATGAGGAGCAAACAGTTCACATCCGACTCCACAGTGCTCCAACAGCCAGGTTGTCCTTAGCAACTCACAGAGAAAGAGAGAGACAAGTGAAGCTATGAACGATGCAGATCCAAGACACTGTGAAACTGCCTGCAAACCTTTTGTCAGGAGTGCTTACAATGTGAAATACGGGAACCAAACAATACCCTGTTTAAGGTTCAACACTCCAATCAAAAGATTTAAAAAGTGACTGAAAAGTAATGAGTGTCTTTTCTCATTAAATTTCTTAACATCTAATGATTCGAAACGGAATAGCAGTTTTGTTCTGTCAAATGGCAAAAACTATAAAATCCACTGACTTGAGATCAGTTGTGCACAGCATTCTGGAGTGACAGCAATTGAACTGACAAGGGACAGCACTGCTGCCGGTCGAGTAACTTTCCTGCTGTTTCCTGCTGGTTGAAGAGGGCCAGGCAGAGAGATGGGAAATGTCTAATTAGACGTCGTCTTTTGTCATAGATGGCGGCGGGGAAGGAGAAAGACGGTGGCAGGTAGGAGTCAATAATTGAATCACAGAGTGGGGATTCAATCAGGAGCAACGCAGCACGTCAATAGAGACTCCAGGGTCCTGGCGCTGGCACCGTACGGCGACAGCTGCTCAAGATGACAGACTAGGGCGAGAGACAGAGGAGGGCGTGGAGGGAGAAGGAGGTACTACTCTACAAGGCCAGGCTGGAGGTCTGGAGAGACGAGCCCCCAACCCCAGGCAACAAAGACAGTCCCCGCCCAATCAGACAGCACGCGACACATTCCATACTGCCATGGCAACTGCGCATGAGCTTCCAAAGCTCTGCTGGACGTGTCTTACTAAAGTAAACACCAATTACTCTCCGTAATGAAGACGAATGCAATGCAACACTCGGGCCAGCGCAGCCCAGCACACGAGGCTCTGATGTGGAGTTGCCTCGTTTCTGTAGGCGCTCCTACGGGGGAGTGCTGCTCTAAATGTCACAGTAGCAGTCTTTTTCAGGAGGCAACATGACAGGAGCACTCGTCAGACGTGGCCCCTCTATAGACGTTGTTCTGGCCCATGTAGGCCTGTTTTAGAAACATTTCATTCATAAGCTGTCCCACTATCTCCACTGACCTCCAGTTTTTACAACAACCATGTTTTACGAGGAATGTTTGTAGGTGATGGCTTACCGCTTGGGCTGAATGGTTTATAAATCACTAGGAAGTAAAAAAATAAAAATCCAAACTTCCAGTGCTGCTCAACCACAAAAAATGTTTGATAAAATAATGCAAATGTGAAAGTTGGGAATAACAGCGCTTGGAAGCAGGTTCTTCTGAATGTAAGCAGCTAGAGACCTTTATAATCACAAGGAAGATGTGTAATGCAGGGATAATGCAGGGTGCATTCAAATCAGTGGCCAAAAATGTGACTGTGTTGAACTGACTGTGGGCAAACAGCTCTTCTTAGAAATATTAATGTGTGACTACAGAGAATCTGGATTTTCTGTCCCCGCATCAAAATTTCACTCAAGCTTGAGTTTGGCTGGAGAGTGCAAATATTATTTGGAATTTAAAAAGCTGTGTCAACACAAGCAACAATTTCTCCAACCACCTTTTTCCATTTATTTTTGGACATTTCTGAGTGCTTTCTGAGGGGCTGCTTGGTAGCTGGCTGGTCTTCTATGCCATTAGTAGAAACCCTGTGGAAGATTCTGTAAAGCCCCTGGCTCGAGGGCTTAAATAGACATTTAGGTTTCAGTTTAGAAACAGGAAGGAGAAAAACGCTTGAAGGTAATGTTTTTTCACCCCTCTATCTGCTATTCATCTATCTGCTATGCATGCTGCAGGGTAAACATCGCAGAACAATGGGAAAAGGTTCTACAAAGCAGCACACTTCATAACAATAAACCATGATGTGTTACGTGCACGAGGAGACATTTCACGCGCGCGTGCACATATGCAAATGCACGTGTGAACTCACCTCTTCTTCTCTGCCTCATATCTGCTGAGCAGCCTCTGGAGGCCTCCACCTTTGAAGCCCTGGAAGTGGGCAGCCGGAGCTCCTACCGTGATCACATCGTAGAAGGCGTCTGCGGACGGAACAACACACACCTGTCAGCCCAGAGCCGCCGCGTGCGTCTCACCTGCGCAGGCGCCATGCGTTCAGCATCACTCCAAACGGGGACACTGCCCTCAGACCCTCTCAGTGGTACAATTGGTAAATGGTAAAGGTGATTTCTGCAGGTCAGGCCGGCCTTCAGTGAATAAGAGAGATCTCATGAGAGATGTCTCTCTTCAGCAGAGTCTTACGTATGCTAAGCTAAATTATCATTTGTCTCTGAGGACTCCAAGATGACCTCCAAGATGTGAACCTGTAATCCCTTCAGCTACCAGGCTAATTATAAGGGTACTTCAACATTTTGCAAAAAAAGGTCCCCCTTTTTGTGTCCACCCACATTCATATGAAATCTGCATCCAGCTAGATTTTCCAGTGCTACTTTAAAATGATGAAAGGAGGTTTCTAGGGTTTCTACGGCCACCTAGCTGGCACTTCTCAGTGGTAGGGAAACAGAGCCACTAATGAAGGCTTGCTGTTGAGGAGTGCGTTGTTGAGAAGTCAACACTGGGATTCGTTTTTGATGTTCGTTTTAATCCGAGTAAAGCCTCAGCCACCAGCGACAAATCTAGAACACGGCGATGGCATCAGCCGAGAAGCCTGTGGAGACTCGCAGCTTGACAATAAGCAACAAAACACAAAACGAAAAACGTTCAGAGACATCAGACACACCACTTTCAAATGACAGACGAGTACATATGCCACTCCTGCTCTGACAGCAAGCGTCAGTGTTGACGCAGCCTCCTTACCAGACGCTCCCCAACACTTCTGTTCATGCTGGGAACAGCATCTCTGTTTTCCAGGCTCAAACCGTGAGTCGAAACTGCTTTTCCTCGGCCACTTAGGGGCTTACAGCAGACTTTGTCTATGCCAAAAACCGTGATTCACTGGCCTGTTCTGATGCCTTGAGGGTTAGGTGTGCCTGTAGTCAAGAGAACGGCTTGGACTACAGACTCAGGCTGATTTTCTTACTTCTCACAGAGTCACTGCATTTACAGCAGCACAAACACAGTAACCATGACAAGGGAGCAGCCATTTTACAAAAGCATGAAATGGAGCTGATGACCATGGGCTGATGATGAGAACATGCGGACAGCACTGGGTCAGAGGTCATTTGGTTACTGCACGCCAGCAGTAGCCGGTGAGCTCCTGGATGAATGAGGGCCGGATGTGGATAAACACCCCCAGTCCAAATGAGCTTAAAAAAAAAAAAAAAAAACAAGGAAAAAAAAAAAAAAGAGTCTAGTCACCAACCCCGTTAACAGCATGAGGCACTGCTGAGATTTGGACTCGCGGTACTGAAGGACTCATAACGCGTGCTGTAACTCAAGACTGTGGATGGTTCGACATTACGGAGACATGAGAAAAGGTCCCATAATGCTGAGCTAATTCCTTAAGTAGCTGGATAAGATGCTTTTGCATTGTGGTTCATTTATCTGAGCGCATGCTAAACCGACCGTGACAGAGATGATGCGTTTACATTACATCTGCAGCATTGAGCAGACCCTCTTATCCAGAGTGAATTAGTTATTCCACTGTGGCAATGTACATGCCCTGGGAACCGAACCCATGACCCCGGCATTGCTAGTGCCTACCTGCTCAACCAGGTCAGCTACAGGACACAGCAGGGCAGGTGTGGCCAATCTGTCTGATAACATTAACATATAATCTGTTTAAGATGTCTACTGGGGTGGGCCTTCACATTTTGTGAAAATGAGCTATAATCTGATCTTCTATAGATTATTTAACTCCAAATATTTTATAGACCACTCAACCTCACCCTTGTTGTATCTGATGTAAACCCATACTATAAATACCCCTAAGCATACTTTAGACTTACTTACAATCCCCTTCCCTTTAGCTGTTTGCTTAAATTCAGGAACCATAAAGTAGACCAAAATTGTTGCTGTTACTCTATCAGAACTAATAGGAGTAAAGACATGATGCTCATAGGCGAGAGAGGCCTGGATTTGCTGGGCTGTAGTTTAATGGGGGCATGCCTTGAAGCTACGTGCACACACACACACACACACACACACACACGCACACGAGCACACACGCGCGCACACACGCACACACACGCACACACACGCACACACACGCACACAAACGCACACACACGGCTGTATGTAAGGCCATGAAAGAAGTTTCAGACCCGACAGAAGTTTGTTTCAGGAGACAGTAATTAATGATCGGCCTGGTTGCAGGCCCAGTACCCGCGGGTCCATGTTGGCCACGCCCACCACCACTGCTGCAGCATGGCCCTCGACGACACTCCCATCTCCTCTAATGACGACTGAGGGGGGACATGTCTCACCATGTCTCACCATGTCTCACCATGCCCAGCGTCCTCTCTAATTGGCTGCCTCGCCGCAGTGCGACGTTGCCGTGAAATATAGCCATCAAGCGCGAGTACAAGTCACGCCCGGTCTGATCGGGAGCTGATTTGCTCCGATTTTCCCGGCGTCCATAAATCGAACAGTAGAACGGTGGGGAAGGACCCAGGAAGAGGGCTCTCTCTGCAGGGGAACAACAGATGGTAGCTAGAAAAATGTATGAAATATTTTAAGGATTAGAATGATTTATAGTTAAGCAGTAGGCCAGCTTGGCTAAGGTACGATGAAACACACTTATAGCCTAAGTGAGGGTGAGGATGGGGACGCAACGGTTTCTTATGCTTGTTAAGACTGTCTGCCGTTGACTAGGCAAGTATAAGCACAATTTCATAAGTAAGTTCCTATGCTCATAAAATAAACATTAAGGAAATGTCATATCTATATCTGTGTGCACTGTTCGTGCATTGAATATTTCAGATTTGAAATGAAGGCAACCCATCGTTTTATTAGATGTATAATACTTTAAAAAGGGGTTAAGGCTATTTTGGTAAAATAGTGATGTAATGGAACAAAGACCAAAGTTTCCAAATTAATACACAAAGACTGTAAAAACTGAATGAGGATAGCAAATGTGACCATGCACTGTGCTATTCTAGTCAT
Source organism: Brachyhypopomus gauderio (assembly GCF_052324685.1). Lineage (NCBI taxonomy): Eukaryota > Metazoa > Chordata > Actinopteri > Gymnotiformes > Hypopomidae > Brachyhypopomus > Brachyhypopomus gauderio. Next base: position 12,560,304 of record NC_135225.1, on the reverse strand, counting down.
GATAATGCTATTAATCTTAATTGTATAATCCCATGCCCAGTATAATATTTAAACACTTTTCGTCTGTGTCAGAGATCTAATTCACCTCCCCCACACTCTAATCTTGGCTCATACATACAGTGGCACTTAGCAAATAAGGCATGGCTAGACTGTGGTAGCTTGTTCAGGTACCGTATATTTTGATGTTACTTAAAACAATTTATGGCTGATGCAGACTTACTCATTGCTTGTTGGCTAATATTTTTACCAGCTTTCTCTTGTTAAACCAGTGGCTTTCAGGGCTTCTGTAACCACCTCAAAATGACTTCAGGGAGTTGCTCAAATGAAGCTTTCAGCAAATACTACACTGTGTGTAGGTCTGGCTGGTCTAAGCAGTGTGTTCAAAGCATGTGCAGGGTCCTCATTAGTGAGTCATCCTTGTGTCTGCCCGTATTAAAAGTTCACCCATCAGCCCTCTGCTGCCAACCCTGTCTACATCCAGCAACCCCTGCTGCCCTAATAAGTGTGGGAAAGCAGGTCTCCAGAGAGCAACAGGGAACAAGCACTAATGCAAGCCCCGCCCTGGCCCCTACAAGCCTCTACAGAGCCCTGCAGGTTAGCACCTAGCCACCAGTGATCCGGTAAAAGGCTTCTGGACAACCGTGGCAAGGGAACACACACCTCAGTGAGAGGAAGTGAAAGAGGGAGCGAGAGAGACAGAGAGAGGGGGGGGGGACCAGAGAGAATTAGGAGTCAAGAGAAAGAAGGGAGGGATGAAGAAACCATTTGAGAGCCAGGCAGTCCTACCTGTTTTCCTGGGACACGTCACCCTCATGCGCTGCGTGTGCAGGTTTATGGGGACGAACTCCAGGAACTTCTGCGCCTTGCTGCAGCTGGGTTTGAAGGACGGTCCTGTGGACGGAGAAGTCGAGCTCACATTATCCCCGACCAAACCCTCTGCTCCCCAGCCTGAGTTATTGGCCCCTTCAGCACATACAGACTTTTATAAGACTTTTATTTTGGTGGTAATACTGTATGCACTGCTTGTAAAGTGGCAAAACTGACAGTTCAATTGAGTATGTGCGGAATGGCTTGGCTAGACGACATCAGTGGCGCCTTGCTGTCTTCAGCAGCTAATCTAATACTAGCTATTGCTTTTAAAAGGACAACAGCTCTTCTTATTAAATTAAATGAAAGGAGGGGGATTAAATGTTAATTGTAAGAGTCCAAACAAAGAAATTTCATTCAAGGCCTTTCATTCAAACGCACAGAGATTCATGCTGAGCTGTAGAAATAAAAGTGAAAGGAAAGACTATTGACCTCGTGTGGCTATAGTGATGACCAGTGGCAATGTTTTACAATAGCAACCCATGTCCTGACTCACCACTGGTATAATAAAATCTATGCATGAATGTGGCAAGTATAAAAAAAAATTAAGCATACACACAGATCTGCTAAATTGTATCTTAATCTGGAAAGTACATGATTTCATGGAATTTATATGCAACTTGCTTTGAACAAAATTACCCATTAAAATCTTCATAAAATGTTAAAGAAAGGCACACAGCAAAGGCAAGAATGGCTCTTTGTCACACCCCATGGTCTTTTTGTGCTTGCTTGAAAAAGGCAGTCAACAAAATGACTTTAAAATGACGTTAAGTGTTAAAGAGCTTCCAACTAGAACAAACGCAGCGATACTTCTGTTGTCTTTCCGAAATCCACATTTGCACAAAGAGGTACAAACTACATAAACCATGTCAGAAAAACAGTACATGAACCACTCCAGTGTCCTTGGGTGTGCTTTTTATTTGATCAGCCTGAATATTCCAGTAATTGAGTTATTATACTGGGCCATGATGACTGCTGTAACCTCACAGGTGTTCTCTCATGAGTGTGGACAGGGCAGACATCCAGGCGTCTAATGACAGCGATACACAGACAGCATCGCAGGCTTGTCTTTTGGCGCTAGATGTGAGACAGAGTGGTCAGAGTGGGATGAAGACGCTTCCCTTCCCCGCTGGATGTCTGGGACGCACCACCATTGAAATCACATGGCAAAATGATCCTTCGAACGACAAGCCCATGCAAGCGCTCCCTGCCCTCAGATGCAGAGTGAGCAGCAATAACAGTGAGGTTACATGACCGAGCCCGAATCCTTCACGTACAGGAGAGGATCGGAGACAAAGAAGCCCCCACGCGCCCTCCTTACAGAGAGGCCAGACCGAAGTGCGTCTGTCCGGTACGGTGAACCTCGGGCCAGACGGCCGGCTGCCGGATCAGCCGCCCTGCTGCTCCCACCCGCCTGCAGGGTGACCCCGCCCCCCGCACACTCCAGAGGAGCAGTACAGAGCCCACGGCACAGAGCCTGAGCTGCCCCCGAACTTCACTGCACAAAGGGCCTCTCAGGGGGGAGAAAAGCACGCTAATTAAGACATAATTAACTACTGCAGGGAAGCATTACGCTCTGCCCATGGAGAGTGCCCACTTCATCTAAAGGCATTGCAGGAAGTGTGTAGCATAGTAAAAAAGCACAATTATCACGCAGAATAGGGTTCCGGGCAGAGACGGGATAGCTGCAATCTTGTGGAGAAGTGTTGTTGTAAGATTTGAGATATCAACTTTTGCACACAGCATTTTCCTTTAGCCTGTGTTGGGCAAACGTGCCAAAAGCTTGCTATGTTGGAACATTACAACACAAACTTCCTTCGACACCGGTGATACTGGCAGATAGCTTCTCCTCTGAGGATGCCTGCCAGTAGTGTTTTTCTGCAACCTGCGCCATGTAAAAGTTAAAAATGTATGAGGTCGGCTGGCTCGCCCAGCGCAAGAGAATCACAAAGCACCGTGCAAAGCAAAGTGAAACTAGGTTGTTCTAAAAGTGCTACAGAGCTAAGCGAATATCAAAAGCATAGCGTGGTATGGTCACAGTAGCGTTACCCAGTTTGCAGATATCTCGTGTGACACACACTGAGAGGGAAATGTTCACAGCTGCGAATAATCGACAGGGTGTTTAGCCTGCCTCTGTGCTTTTGGATGGTGGTGCTGGGCACAGCTGCTGCCTGCCACTGCGGTGTTACAGTGTGTATCTTCCCGGCATCAGCTGCCAAAGTGGCACTGGGGAGCCGCAGGAGACTGCTCCCGAGTCATGGGGCGGGGTCTGCCGCGTGGCAGAGCTGTCAGTCACCTGGGCTCCACCCTCTGTAGGGACTGCACACTGGCTAATTTAGCTGGGCCCCGTAGCCAAAGCAGAGACATTAAGAGTCATCGCAGTCTCCATCTGTGCAACCAGGTGCCTGACCAGGCAGGTGGAGGGAAACTCCGGCTGTTCTGACCCTCACATGAGCAGCTGCAGGAAGGGGTAAACACACACACACACACGTCTGCACACATAAATGCCACCTTCACACAATCGTATACATTTTCGCACATGACAGTCATGCACACACTTTCTCTGTCCCACTTGTCCATTCCATCTGTTTTGGCTTTTTTTGTGTCACACACACACACACACACACACACACACACACACACACACACACACACACACACACACACACACACACACACACACACACACACACACACACACACACACACACACACACACACACACACACACACACACACACACACACACACACACACACACACACAGTAAGTTTGCTCCCGCACCTTCTTTTCTTCTCTTTCTGCCTACAGAACAGGCGGCAGGAATCCAGGTGCAGCACTATCACCTGAACACAGAGAGCCTCCAGCCCAGGAGAACAACCTCAGGGCCCTTCCCCGAAAGAGAGGGCGGAGCAGTGCAGCCGCTTTTAAAATGCTGCGCGCACCTTTGCCCTCCCCCTCCCCTCCCCTCCCCTCCCCTCCTGCAGGAGCAGTGGGACGCCCAGGCTGGCGGAGGTGCCGCAGGAAATCTGCCCGCAGGGCTTCGCCACAACCTGCAGCAGCCCAGTGGTTCACATGTCAGTGATCAATGGAAACGGAGAGAGACAAAGAGAGACAAAGCGAGAGAGATTGAGAGAGAGAGAAGGAGAAGGATAGAAATAGGAGAGAAAGAGCCATTGTGCCATTTAAATGCATCGAACTTCCCTTTGTGGGATCGTTTGGAATGGCCCTGATCCTCAGAGTGGCCAGTAAACAATGGTGGTGGTACTTCCCAGAGCTTCTGTGTTGGGCACAGGAGCTGCTGTTTGAGTGTGTGTATGTATGGGCTTGGTTTGGGCACTCTCTGCGGCCCAGACACGGCGCTCCCTAAGAGACCCATGCCTGCCTGTGGTCTGGGCGGTGTTTGCAGTAAGCTCGTACATAGCAGGCATTACTATGAAAGTCGGATTTACTCTTCTATCTCTGTATTCGGGTAGTCCTCTAATCTCCTCCTTTTTTAACGTATCTTATTAAGGAAGCTGAAACAGCCATGGGGCTTAAAAACGTATTCAGGAAGCTCAGCCTCCTTATTGGGTATTAGAGAGTTGTAGCTCAATCACTGTTGGGGCTAAGTCCGGCACCTTGTTGAGATTTCTCCCACGTTCTGCCTCTGCGACGTCAGAAGATTTGATTCCTTGACTCTGGGCGACACCAGCCCAGCTGAAGGCCAGCAAACGCACTGCTAAAGGGATTAACTAACGGTGGCTAATTCAGTCGGTGCCAACGCCAATGATTAATTCATGAGGAGATATGAGAGTTATGACAGCAGCTGAAGAACTTTATGCTCGGCTTGTTCTAAATCAAAGAAAAATTTCTGAACAAAAAAACAAACAAACAAACAGAAACAAAAGGTTTTACAACAAAAGGCAGCAAGAGTTTCCCAGTCCTCCCCGGGTGACAGGAGCGCGAGGAGAGACGCACGTTCTTCTCTCCATCACCATGCCATGCTCTCCAAACACCAAACATCCTCTGTGTCTGACGCCTTCTGATGCCCAACACCATTAGGCATCAATAATTAACACTCTGCAGGCCCACTGCAGAGGCTGGCTCAGGGCTGGTCCTGCAGGCGAGGGGGTGCCAGCCTTAAGCCAAGCCCAGGACAGCTAGGAGAGGGGGGCGGGTGAACGGGGGTGGGGGCGTATTGGAGGCTGGCCCAGATGGAGGCGGGCTTCTCTGATTTACAGCAAACGAGATTAGAGGGCGGCCGTGGGAGCCAGGCCGTTCGGCGAGCTGTCAGGAGCCATAATGGAGAAGAGTGAGGTCCGCTCGGACGCCTCCGTCCCGGCCGTCAGCATCAGTCATCCCGCAAAACAACAACAGGCGGCCGCAGCTCATCTCCCGCCGCTGGCCCTAAACGCACCGCCCATCGATCGGGCCGATCAGCTTTTTGGCTGCCGCAGCTGATTAGAAGGGCAAAAAAACATTAACGACCATTTGAGGTTCCAGACGGAGGGAGCAGAGGCGTAGCGAGGGCGTATGGCGCGCTGACATTTGGTGCCCTGCCTTCGCGATGGGGAAGGAGCTTTCAGGCCATTACATTAAGCCGAGAGCAGATAGAGCTAATTCAATAAGGCTGTGTGATACTTGTCATTTTAGATTGGCCACGCAATGCCAAATATCCTGCAGCTTTACGCTCCCTCTGCACGCGTGTGTGTACGTTCGGTTCTTAGAGCTCAGGCTGTAAAATTAAAGCGTGCATTAAAGCGTGTCCATGATACAATTTGCAATCTGTGTGGCGGCAAGTGGCAGGACGAGGGAGCAAACACTCTGCACATATCGGACTCATCCAGACCTCGGGCTGCTGTCATCTCTGCCCAGTCGAAACTTTGTTGCTATGGCTACATTGCCATCACTGATCTAAGGAGCTATGACACACGGCATTCGCAGAGGCAGGAGAGGTGGATATGAATGGCAGGATCACTGCATACTGATGCGGCTCTATTAGGCCCGACATGTTCATATGGATCTACCTTAAAGCATCTGCTAATCGGCAGGAGCCGGCGTCTCACTGGAAGCAGCGCTGGGAAAATGGCAGACCTGCGCATTAAAACCCTCGACTGCCAGACTGTTAGGATCGCTGTCTGCTCTGTGTTTGCTCTAACGCTACTTCTGCGCACACCTTCACATTCAACGAGCCAGTTACTAGAAGGAGCATTGTTGAGCCAGAGCTAAGGACAAATACTCGACGAATGTCACACCCTTTGTGGCCAAGGACACACTGTGAAGCCCTGATGGTTTTTTTTTTTTTTTTAGTAAAACATAAAAGTTTAAATAAAGAGGACAATGCAAAGCGATATGAATAATATGAACATAAGAGTAAGCAAATATTGTGTGTGTGGAGCGTGTGCGTGACTTACCAGTATGTTTTTCTAGCTCTGCGAGTGTGTCCTGGTAGGCTTTAATGACGTGGCTGTACCGTGCAATGACTCCTCTCCTCAGGTTGTCCCAGTGCGGGGAGAGCTCGCCCAGGTCGTTCAGCTCCTGGACCCTGTCCAGCACATCACATCTCTGTCAGACAGCCACACAGTCGCTAGCTGCCTACCACTTCACTGCCTCCAAGGATCACCAGTGGAGCATGGGGTCTTTATGCCCGTCTTCAGGTGCCTTGACACTATTCTCTAAAAGCAATAATGTGCTTGCCTTGTATTTTTAGTGAGGGAAGGGTCCTTGACAGCATAAACACCAACATAGATCACAATGCTTACACATCATGTTACAACAGTCAAAGCTCTAGTTGTAATAGAAATTCAATCACCCTCCATGACTACTCTTGTAGTTTCTCCCCCCCCCTCTTTCTCTCATTTCTTTTACACCATCTAAGTGGTTTTGTGATCATCTTCTTCATTTGTGTTGTGGAACGATTGCTGCCCTTGTAGCCTGGAGGTAATGTTTTAGCTATGGCCTATGAGACAGTCACCAGGCCACCAGGCATCACTCACATAGGGGACCTCACCACGCACTCACGCTGAGCAGACTGACATCAACATCATTTAAAGAGTTAGACTGTCTAATTGCCCTGCAGTTTTCCTCGACGTTTTCACCATGTAGTCATTGCTCTTTTAGGAATTATTTTATTGCTAAATTCATTACAACCGTTTTAATGGGTAATTCATCTGCAATTCAAATTTCAAAAAAAAAAATAAAAATGCTTTTCGCACTATTTAACCGAACACCTTCTAGAAAATATCATCTCTGGAGCTAATTCTCATTATTAGTCAGTGTGACGCTGCCCAGGTGCATTGTGGGATTGCCCAAAGGGCCTGAACAGTGGGGCAGAACTAAAGTTAGATTTACACAGGTAATGGGAGGCTTATCTGGTTAAAACAGGTGCTTCCAGTTCCTTTCCTCTATTTGGGAAAAGGCCTTTATTGCATCTCATTAATAAAAAGCTCAGGCATCTTTAATTGCAAAGAGAAATCTTTTTTTTTTTTTTTTTTTTTACAGAGAACAATGATTCATTTTCATGTAAATTTGGGTTCAGTCACCTCATGTCCTAAATACATCCACCAATGTGATTAACATCTTCAATTGATACGAGTACCACAAACGTTCCTGGTTCCTCAGAAAAGAAAATCTCTAGTATGTACAGAAGAAAGTGTCTGTATGCTAATTCAATACAAGTGAAGGAGAGAGAGAGGAAAACAGAAAGAGAATGAAACCAGGCATTAATATATACTAAGATGTGGACCTGAAGTAAAGTAGAGCCTTGAGGCCGTTTTTACAGATGTGCTTGCATTACTTGCAAAGGCCAAAGGCCCAAAAAATGCAGCAGTGCTCTGTGCACAACGTCACTGTTGTCTGGTGCTCTGTGCACAACGTCAGTGTTGTCTGGTGCTCTGTGCACAACGTCAGTGTTGTCTGGTGCTCTGTGCACAACGTCAGTGTTGTCTGGTGCTCTGTGCACAACGACCGTGTTGTCTGGTGCTCTGTGCACAACGACCGTGTTGTCTGGTGCTCTGTGCACAACGTCAGTGTTGTCTGGTGCTCTGTGCACAACGTCAGTGTTGTCTGGTGCTCTGTGCACAACGTCAGTGTTGTCTGGTGCTCTGTGCACAACGACAGTGTTGTCTGGTGCTCTGTGCACAACGACAGTGTTGTCTGGTGCTCTGTGCACAACGTCAGTGTTGTCTGGTGCTCTGTGCACAACGTCAGTGTTGTCTGGTGCTCTGTGCACAACGTCAGTGTTGTCTGGTGCTCTGTGCACAACGTCAGTGTTGTCTGGTGCTCTGTGCACAACGTCAGTGTTGTCTGGTGCTCTGTGCACAACGACAGTGTTGTCTGGTGCTCTGTGCACAACGACAGTGTTGTCTGGTGCTCTGTGCACAACGACCGTGTTGTCTGGTGCTCTGTGCACAACGTCACCGTTGTCTGGTGCTCTGTGCACAACGTCACCGTTGTCTGGTGCTCTGTGCACAACGTCACCGTTGTCTGGTGCTCTGTGCACAACGTCACCGTTGTCTGGTGCTCTGTGCACAACGTCACCGTTGTCTGGTGCTCTGTGCACAACGTCACCGTTGTCTGGTGCTCTGTGCACAACGTCACCGTTGTCTGGTGCTCTGTGCACAACGTCACCGTTGTCTGGTGCTCTGTGCACAACGTCACCGTTGTCTGGTGCTCTGTGCACAACGTCACCGTTGTCTGGTGCTCTGTGCACAACGTCACCGTTGTCTGGTGCTCTGTGCACAACGTCACCGTTGTCTGGTGCTCTGTGCACAACGTCACCGTTGTCTGGTGCTCTGTGCACAACGTCACCGTTGTCTGGTGCTCTGTGCACAACGTCACCGTTGTCTGGTGCTCTGTGCACAACGTCACTGTTGTCTGGTGCTCTGTGCACAACGTCACTGCTCCAGTGGTTCCAGCTCCCCTTTTCCAGGCTGCAGTATCACTGGACGTGTTGGCTACCACAGGCTCACCAGGAGGGGCTCAGCGGAGAGAACTGCTATTTGTAAGCTGAGAAGACGGATCATTGCACTGAGGACGAGACGGTCCAGCACATAATTTCCTCTTTGCATGGTTACCAAAGTGATGCTGGCCAACTGACAAAAGAGGAGAAAAGTATGAAGAAAGAGGAAGAGGTGTAAAAATCAGGAGAGTAATGGGAGAATTAAAAGCATGCAGTGGAGGGGGGGGAGATTTGTGCACAGCAGAACAGGTACAGAAGAGTAGCGATGAACAGATGGACAGAAAAGGTAGGGTAAATGAAATAACAGCATTTAAAAAGTTGGTTGGGTGGGGGTGCCCTGTTGGAGGAGGAGGAGGAGGGAAAGGCCATGAGGCGGGTGGAGGGTGGAGGGCCACTCGCACGCTGTGCTCCGCCCCTGGGCAGCAGCCTGCAGGCTCAGCCCGCGCTGCCGAGCTCTTTATTTCATGGTGCATTATTGGCACTGCTGGGTTTAATCAGACGGAGGCTCGGTGCCAGGGGTCAACAGCAGCATCGCAAGGGGAATCGCAATTAGCGACCATGGCCTTGGATATGGAAGGCACAAGGTTGCACTCTGTCCCACTGTCTGTCTGTCTGTCTCTCTCTCTCTCTCTCTCTGTCTCTCTGTCTCTCTCTCTCACATAGTTGTGCTCTTTAGAAAAGCCCAGGCACATGATAATGATAATGGTCACAGTTGTCAGGTACAAGCATTCCTTTTACAAAAAAGAGATGAGAGAGAGACAGAGGGGGGTGGGGGTATTGAAAGAGAGAGGGTGCTAGAGAATATTGAATGCTCAGAATGCTGAAGACATATTGACTTTTGTGAGGGTGAGAATGTGCTTTAAACAGGTCTGTGTAATGACAGCAGTTGACCTATCATGTTGTAGCATGCAGTGTTGTCATGGTGCAGAATTGGTGCACCATTAGTATGCCAGCACAGATACTGTGTGCTTAATAAATAGTACTTAATAAAGGGTATATAATACACTGGGGAAAAAAGAAAACAGACTTTTACATAAATGTTACATTCATCAATTTCAATACATTGTTTTTCAAGTCTCCATGACAAGGCATAGTGCTACTGAAACCATTAATGAAACCACACCCACACACACACCCAAACACATACAAGCAAGGAGATTAAAGCCTATGTGGGTGGTGACAGCACGAAACAAAATAGTGGGTAGAGAAAGCTAGTACTGCTCTAAGGCTCTAAAAGAGAGGAAGATGATGATGATGATGATGATGATGATGATGATGATGATGCAGGAAAAAAGGGAAGCAATGTCATATCCCTCAGTACTCTGAGCAAAGCGTCTTCTGAAAGGCACCGACACTAGATAACCAATAGATAACCTCATCAAGGCTGACTGCTTCGTGTCTAAACATCAGCAGCAAAGAGGATCTTACCAGCACTGAGGCGTCTGCGTACCCACGTGCTGAGGAGCCCACCGCTTACAAGCATATTTCTGGGGATGGTTGAGAGACTTCGACGACATCCAAACATTAAACAAAAACCACAATCCTTTGCTACTTCTGGCAGAAAAGTATTGCAGTCAGAAGGTCATAGTTATTCAGCCGTTATTCATCAGGCAGCAGCCTGTAAACATGCGGTTAATGGTGAATTCAGAGAATGGAGCGGTTAATTGGGCGTTGAGGGACAGGAGTCGGGACATCTGTGAGGGTCAGACCAGAGAGACAGGGGCCAGCGTTACGCACGTGGGACTGTTGCCCAGGAGGGGCTCGTGTGTGGGAGCTGCAGTCTGGGAATGTGTGTGCAGAGTGTGTATTTGAATGCTGTTAACACATGTGTGTGTTTCCTTGTTAATGATCAAGATTTCAGTAAAAGCCGAGTGAGATGTGTGTGCGTGTGTGTGGTGCGTCTGTGCGTGTGTATGTGCGTGCACATGCGTGCATGTGCTTGTGCATGTGTGTGGGCTTGTGTGTGAGAGAAACTGTCACAGATGAAGGAACTTGTTCAAAAATGTACTGCCCTCAAGACAGAGAGACAAGATGATGTTGAAAACCATCTGACAGACCATTAAACTAAATAAACAAGACGTCAGGCCACACTAGACAAGCACCAGTTATTTATCTGACTACATTCTGACTACATTATCTGACTACAGGTTTGACTACATTACCCAAACTTAATAACCTAAAATTCACTGGGAGTCTCTGGGGAAAATATTGTTATATACAGAGTGCTTCATATTACAACTATAAAACTGTTGGAGTCAAGTTTGCTATTTGGAGTTTTAAAAGTTAATTAATGACAATACACAGTAGCAGTGGCGTTGGTTTCATTGGGTGAGAGGGAAATGACAGTGTTCACAGCTTATATGAACACAATGAGCAGTACTTACTGTGGGGATCAAGTCTGGAGAAATAGGCTGAGGTGCTCTTACTAGACTGATGATTGTTCTACATCCGACTAGATGTGCACCTGTGAAAATTGTTCAGCTCCGGCTGTCTCTCCGCTCTGTTCTACCCCGACTGTCTCTTCACTGTTCTACCCCGGCTGTCTCTCCGCTCTGTTCTACCCCGACTGTCTCTTCACTGTTCTACCCCGGCTGTCTCTCCGCTCTGTTCTACCCCAGCTGTCTCTCCGCTCTGTCCAACCCCGGCTGTCTCTCCGCTCTGTCCAACCCCGGCTGTCTCTTCACTGTTCTACCCCACCTGTCTCTGTCCGTTCTATCCTGGCTGTCTCTCCGCTCTGTTCCACTCTGGCTTTGTCTTCCAACCTCCGTGGAGGCAAGAGGAAGAGAGCGAAAGAAAGTGAGAGTGAGAACAGAGGGAAGACTGCTGGGTGTGTATCGGACAGACATGCTCTTTGAAGTGTTAAACAGGCTTGAATAATTTAGTGTGGGCTAAGTATAGCTCTTAACCACCCATTTCCTTCCTCAAAGCAGACACCCCCCCTCACCCCCACCTCCTCATTGAATCGGAGGGCACCTCACTCTTTCAGTGCCTCATCTGTTTTTACTCTCGTCTTTTCTCTTGCTCTTTTCTTTCCTCATCCCCTCTCCGTGTCTGTAATGCCTCTGCATTTCTCTACCTTTGACGTCCCTGCCTCCTCTGCTCCATCACTCTTCCTTTCCTCCTGCTTCTCTCTGTTCCCCTCTCTGGGCAGCTCACATCTGCAGTGCCTCTTGCCATTGGGGGGGCACTGTACCTGTGACTGGCCTCCTGTCTACTGCCTCTTGCCGTGTGTGTGCGTGTGGAGGGTGCCGTGCATGTCAGGGGAGGGGTGAGCCGTACCTGTGGTTGGCCTCTGGTGTACTTGTGCTGAGCCATGTGCGTGCGGTGTGTGTGTGGTGTGCGTGTGTGTGTGTGTGTGGGGGGGGGGGCTAACCTGCGGTTGTCCTCCTGGATGAAGAGGCTGAGGAGCTGCATTGGTAGGCTGAAGGACAGAGCACACTCAGACATCTGTTCCCTCACCAGCATCCACGCACCATCCACAGTCTGGAAGCGGTACACCTTACACACAGGGCTCTTAAACACTGCAGTGAGGGGTGGAGAGAGAGAGAGAGAGACAGAGACAGAGAGAGAGAGAGAAAGAGAGAGAGAGAGAGAGAGGAAGGCACATTTTTAGCTGGTGTAGAGAGATGGAAGGAAGGAGATGTGCAGTTCTATTGAAAGGCCCCTGTTTCTTCATATAACCAGCACATTCACTGCCCATCATCCCGCCACTGCAGCAGGGCTATAGACACAGTTCAACACTCACATTTAGACAGTGCACAGAAGCCACGCATCACAAGTTCTGGGGACAGTCCCTCTCTGCAGTCATACGACTCACTCATGAGTGGAAAACCCACGTGCAGGAAAACACTTCTCCACCTCAACCTGCCATTTTCCATGTGGACTGCCCCTCTGACTCCTGGAGCTGAAAGGTGACTTGTCCTGACAACTTCCTGCAGTGCTATTAGGGCCCAATCCTGCTGTTATGATTCCTGTAGTGCCCTGTAATGATTCCTCTTCAATTTTAGCATGGAATAAACTTATCAAAGGATATATGTATGGCAACTAAAACATTTATGAAAATGACTCCACACTGATATGTGCAAAGGCTTGCTTTTTAAATAACTTAACATTCATCGTCAGATTCATTCCAACTGCAACGATCTGTCTAGACGTTCTAAAATAACATCTCAGATGGCCACAGCTCTGCAAAATGTTTCCTCTTATATGATCCAACACATTAACTGATTATCAAACTCCCTGCACCCAACGCAGTGTGTTACAGCCTTCAAAACACTAAATTATGAGTTGTGTTGTGTCCGTGCAGGACGGGAGCCAGAGAACTGCTTTAAACGAGCTGGCTGGCACAGTGTGGGAGAGACAGACCTTCCTCCCGGACATGGAGCGAAGAGGAGGAGAGGGGAGGAGACGGACAGATGGATGGAGCGAGCGATGACCTCCAAGCAAAAAGGAGAAGGAGAACTCTTATTCGCCGAGGCGCTCCTCGGAGGGGAGGATTAACCCCTGACCTTGCCACCTATCAGTGCGCTAATCCCACAGCCAATCAGATCAGAGCGTCAGCTCCCTCAGCAGCTCTTAAGGAAATGAGTCAGTGCTGCGATGCTGTGGTGGGGGTTCCGGTGCGTGGAAAGGAGAGGTAATGAACGCAGTGAAAGTGGGGGGCGTAAATTGCGTCTATCTTATCCAGGCGGCGGGGGGGCGCCGTGTTTTGACGGGAGCAGCTGCGAGTCTGAAACAACACCCGCCTAGTGGTGGCTAATTGCCCTGGCCCAGTGACTATGCCACAGTGACACACAGACAGCGATGGATGTGGCAATAAACGCTCTCCCTCTCGTGCACTCTCTCTTTCTCTCTTACTCACTCACACACCCATGCAGAAACAGAGTTAAACAGCCAAACAGCGTGAGGCGTGCTGCACTGCAGACCTCACTGCCTCACTGCCACGTGGCTGAAGAAAAGCCTGCCATGTTTCTTCTCCTCCTGGTTCAGCTCTTTCTCTCTCTTGCTAGCCTGTGTTTCCCTCTCCTGCCTGACTCCCTTTCTTTCCCTTTACTAAACTCTGTTCCTGTTCACTTCTCTCTCTCTCTCTCTCTCTCTCTCTCTCTCTCTCTCTCTCTCTCTCTCTCTCTCTCTCTCTCTCTCTCTCTCTCTCTCTCTCTCTCTCTCTCTCTCTCTCTCTCTCTCTCTCTCTCTCTCTCTCTCTCTCTCTCTCTCTCTCTCTCTCTCTCTCTCTCTCTGGCTAATAACAGAGTACTGGCACTGTTTCAGAATCTCTCTCTCTAAGTGAGCTCACCATAAGTCGCTCTGTTGTTTGAAGGTTGGTTCTGGCCTCCTCCCACTCTGGCTCTGGGACAGAGGAGCCAGCCTTCAAAAACGCCTCTTCGGCCAAAAGCTCAACTCTTACAACTTCCTCCTCCTCCTACTTTTTTTACAGAGAGATGCCCCCTGCCGAGGGCCCTACTTTGGGATCAAGTTAATGATGCTGGCTGTTGACAGTGGAAATCCCTACTCCTTGATGATCAGCCAGTACAAGTCTAAAGGCCGCATGACTTCAAAACATCTTGAAGAAACATGAACAATTTAGAATTTAATATCTGAACATCTGATATTAAAATCTGAGATTACACATGAATAATCCCATCAAACCTAATTATCAATTTCTTCATGAAGCCAAAATGAACTACATATAGAGTGGAATTGAAGACGGACAGGCTATTTTAGCTGGTTGCTAAAATGACCGCATCAAAGCTGTGCATGAGTTTGAAGCAAAAGCAGCAAGCCATGGCCCTGTAGTAGCACTATCAGTAGCGGGACCGACCTGCTGTAGCACTGTATAGAGCAGGACTGCCCTGCAGCAGTGCTATCTGTAGAGGGATTGTCCCACTGTGTGGAGCAGGACTGTCCTGCTGCAGTGCTGAATAGCCCCAGGGATCGGGATTTGTTGTGTTCACACACTCCTTCCTCTCATCAGCTAATTATCAAACCCTTCAAGAAGGGAACTGGACATACAGGCATTTGGGAACCATGTGAGTGTGAGTGAGTGCTACAGCCCAAGAAGCCTGTTCTTTATGATGAATAACAACTACACAAAGACCATTTGATATTCCGTAAACTTCATACATATTCATATAAATGTATACGCTTAATATAATGCAACTATACATAGATATAAATCACTTACCTGCATTCATCAGTGGCCCATTGTCCTTGTCATTTGTGGTCCCGTGTGACTCACACACCAGAGTGCACTGTGGGAAAAGAAGAAAACAAAAAACAAATGCAGGCAGTTGAGTTCTCTTCTGTGCAGCCACAACTCAAATAAAAAAAAATCTGATCTGAGCTCAGAGATGTACACACAACCAGCATGGAATCACACTCAAAACTGATCTCACTGCAGCCAAAGACAGTCCAGACATGTATTCAATTAAGTTTTCAAAAACGTTTCGTCTGTGCTGTGTAAATGCATGTCTGTCACGAGTGGAGAGGAAGGTTGTCAGCCCACACCATAATAAAACCAGTGCCACCGTGAGCCATCCTTTATGGTCACGAATAACTGGCTGCTGCTTAAAAATTATGGAAAGTAGCAGGAATCTTTGGGAGTGGGACTTCTGTCTGGGGCTGCCATCCTCCTGACACCGAGGGCGTAGTGAGCGAAGTTCTAAACCACGTCAGGGCGCGGTGACTCATGGGGTTAGGGTAGGAATTATCTCCTCCACATCCATTCTCCTCGGAAGCTCCTCAGACACCACCTGAGAGAGTTGGTGACAGCGCCCGCTCCGTCTCCTGCTCTCTTTCTCTGGGGGCGTCTTGCAGCCCTCCAGCCTCTAACGGTTCAGAAAGAGAGAGAGAGGCTCCCTCGTCCTACTCAGGAGGGCCCGTTGATCTGTGCTCAGCTACGGCCCATCCCTGCCCTTCACGAAACGTGATCCACGCCATCCACTCCACATCACGCTGCAACCTCAGATCGGCACGCACCGGTGCCTGGACACTTCTCCCCATCGCGCTGGCCCCAAAAGGGAAATCCAAATGGAACACACACACACACAAAAAAAAAGATGATCACTGATCAGTGGTGGAGTGTGTGAACAAGCAGCAGTCAGTCCCCAACAGCTCCAGGACCACATTTCTGCATGTAAGATTGATGGCGCTGATTTCTGGTGTCAAGGAGTAATGACCCTAATTCGGGCCAGACAGCACAGACAGAGAGAGCCTACTTGACCAAGGTCAACACTTCTAACAGAACTAGAAGGGGTTTGGGCCCATTAAAAGAAACACAACAGTGTATCTACACAGCGTTTATTATGCCTAAGGAGTGTTGAGGGACAGTACATGTCCTGATTACTGAGGTATATAAGGTTGTACTCCAACAGAATTAGGTTGACCTCTTCCTATTCCTCTTTTTGCATGTAGCTGTGTAGAGAGAAAGTTGGGTCTGTGTAGGTTATTCAGTATGAAAGTGGTAGCACACCGTCAATCAACCAGGACTCATGACTTGATTAACTCCACCTTACATTCAGGACTATGTGCGCAATGTGTGGCTTTCATGTGCATACACACACCACACACACGCTCAAACAGACGTTAATTTCTTTAGGTTAACTAATTAAGAATGTCAGGTACATACTTAATTAGGTATGTCAGATCAGAGAAAACACTAAAACCAAGACTGGAGTTGTACTGCGGCTATGAGACTGAACCTGAGACAGATCTCAAGCATTTCTCCTTCCTGCATCGGTCCTCTGCCTCACACATCACTCGGGCTACTGCATAAAACAGTTCACTAGTGCAAATGCATTAGTGCAAACAGAACTGGTGAGGAAACCATGAGAAAAGTGTGATAATCAAATTCCTTCAGAAAAATAATCACCTCGTGGCACAAAGCATGCTCACTCAAACAAAACATTCAAAAATAAACACAGTGGCTCTGTCCAGCTTTGTTTTGAGCATGCACTAAACCCACAGCGCGGAGCCATCCCTCTGGCACTGCCGAGGCTGCTGACTAATCTCCAAAGACAACATCTGTTCTCCTGCCTGATTCCTTCCTCCCCTGACTCTCCCGCAGAGGGGCAGTTTCACTCTTTACAGGCTATTAACACACACACACACACACACACACAGCATCTCCACCTCCTCTCTCTCTCTCTCACACACACACACACACACACACACACACACACACACACACACACAGCATCTCCACCTCCTCTCTCTCTCTCATCCTCACACACACACACACACACACACACACACACACACACACACACACACACACACACAGCATCTCCACCTCCTCTCTCTCTCTCTCACACACACACACACACACACACACACACACACACACACACACACACAGCATCTCCACCTCCTCTCTCTCTCTCTCTCTCTCTCTCTCTCTCTCTCTCTCACACACACAGCATCTCCACCTCCTCTCTCTCTCTCTCTCTCTCTCTCACACACACACACACACACACACACACACACACACACACACACACACACCTACCTACCTTGAGATGAGTACCTCAGTGAATTCTGGCACAGTTTCAAAATAATACTCACATATGTGCAAAGGCTTATACAGAATCTAAGTAGGTGCCTTGAGCTGATAACTAATCTAGCTTGTATTAGCTCCATCCTAATCATCTGTGTGCATGTGCGTGGGTATGTGTATGTGTGAGTGCACGCGTTACCTTCTGGTGCGTGTCCGCTGTGATGTGGTCCACCTCTCCATCCTCAATCTCCCCCATCTTCAGCCGACACACCACCACCGTCCCCACAGTGGCTGAGTCATCTGCCGTCCTGACAAACACAGTTGGAGAGACAAATTACTCCAAACAGGTGTGTGTGTGTGTGTGTGTGTGTGTGTGTGTGTGTGTGTGTGTGTGTACACGCGCGCACACCTGGGCAGGAGATTTGCACAACGAATGACCATATGTTACTGTGTACGAGCCCACACAGACAATGTGAGCACAGACAGTACAGTGTGCCTCGTAGCAGACACTAATACGTTAGCTAATCCTGAGCGATGTGTGGGGAAGACACCGCTTATGTAAACGCAGAGGTCTGGAAGCTGGCGCAGTATCAGGTAACTGACTGATCAGCTTTAAACGACCTACACCTTTACCCGACCTAATTAAGACATGATACTTTGAACTGCTGGATCTGCTCCGATAATTCAGTGCTTGCAGAGCAAAAGGTACACAATGCTGCAGGAAAACTATGAAACACAGGGTCCAGGAAAAGTGTGCCAACGTTTGAGCATAATGTTTATTACATAGAGGGCATTATTACAGGACACCACCACATTTCTCATAACTTGGAACAACATGTGAATTGAATTAATGACAGGAGTGAGTCCCTCACGCATGGAATAAAGGCTCAGATCTCTACAAAATGTCATGAGTGCTCCAAGGTGCAGCCTACACACACACACACACACACACACACACACACACACACACTTCCACTCACAGCCCAGCCTGCATTGATACACCACGCAAGCAATACCACATATACAGATATGACATCAGTCGCACATACCAGACAACGCCCTTACAGACACGTACCACAGGCACTGCACCATGTCACTGGTGCTCCAGACTAACTTTTCCACCTGCATTGACGTACCCACAGGTAGGTCTACGTGAGATTGTGCCACTGAGAGTACTGCAGTGAAGTACCCATAGACACCCTAGCAAAATCATTATTGCATGTTCATGTTTTAAAGAAAATGTACATTTCCAAATATGAATGACTAGCTGCAGTATATTGGGTAGCTAGACCTAATTAACAGGTGTATAATCATTGAGATTAATAGCAAGTGCATATACAATTTGAATTATAATTTATTGTATGACGAAAGCATCAGGTACTACATTAAAATATGTGGCCTGTTTAAGATCAATGTGGCTATAATGTTTGGAGATTTTTATTTGTTTGAATTTTAATAATTTATACATATATGTTTTATACATTTATGTTTTACACATCTTATAGGCTCTGGTAATGTAATACATGGCTGGCTTCTTTCTAAAAACCGACATAAAATGTAAGTAATGGAATAAGGCATAATTTATATCATGTGCTTATGTAACTAGTTTATTATGGAGCATAAACCAATAAGACCAGTTTGAACCATTACAGCCATAAAGAATAATTAGTTCTATTAGGCTATTAAACACCATCGTAAAGCACAACTATAGCACAAAATCATCAGGTTACTATAAAATGCCATCAGAAATCAATAGAATCAAAAACCTCTTAGGAACAACAAATACCATTAGACTGCTATGGCAGACCAATAGGAATCCATTAAAATCCACTAAGAACCACCATCAGTCTTTAATGGTTTCTGGTGTTTTCTGATGCTGAGCAGGGCTGAACAGGGATAAACCATGCATGTCATTACATAGTAATGTTTAATACAGAAACTTTGCAAATTACTTTTTAACTTGTGTTTATCATTTTATTACTGATAGCCCAATACTGTTATTTAAGCTGTTAATATATGCAGCTGTTTTTTAGATTTTTGCATACTTTATATTTTTTTGCC
The DNA here is from genome assembly GCF_052324685.1 of Brachyhypopomus gauderio. Lineage (NCBI taxonomy): Eukaryota > Metazoa > Chordata > Actinopteri > Gymnotiformes > Hypopomidae > Brachyhypopomus > Brachyhypopomus gauderio. Next base: position 12,540,943 of record NC_135225.1, on the reverse strand, counting down.
TGTGCTTTAGCATGATGATTTAAAGTGTGCAACTAGCGTTCATATAGCTAGTTCACATTTTTAGCTCATATGCTGTAGGTTAACATTACACAGACTCCCTGAAGAAAGAAAACAAACTTAAAGCCCATCAGTGAAACGTAAAGCCTGTTTCTGAATGCTGTGGGAACTGTGCAAGACTGCCAGCCATTCACCAATGTGCTCAAGCAACTCTAATGAGGACAGCAGTGAGGAGTATCCAGAAGACATACAATATACATCCATTATACATAACTCATACATTATTCTAAAATGCTCTTTAGGGAAATCACTGCCCAAAACATACCTGTACCATTTGCTACTAAGAAACAGAAGATAAAGGCTGTTCTTTGGTTTTGGCAAGTGATTGTGTGAAATAATACTGTAATGATATAAATGAAAAAATGTACTAATTTCTTTTATTATTCTTTTATCAATTATACAATAATTTATATCACTATAATCTGTCAACTGTGTACTTTTTATGTTTTATTTCAACATCTATTCCTTTGTGGCAGTTTGATGAGGAGCAGGGCTGAAAACATGCAAAAAGGCTTTGTGTTACATGTAAGTGTAGGACAAACTTGCTGCTGGTCTGTGCATAGATCCTGTTCACACACAGACCCCACAGATACACCAACATGCACACATCACTGCTCACTGCCAATATGCACAGTCTAGAGACAACACCACACACACGGCACACAAGATCACACAGACACAGCAGCACACACACATCCCACAGGCACACACCACCACCCACGCAGCCCACATGCACACGCCACCACCCACGCAGCCCACAGGCACACACCACCACCCACGCAGCCCACATGCACACACCACCACCCACGCAGCCCACATGCACACGCCACCACCCACGCAGCCCACATGCACACGCCACCACCCACGCAGCCCACATGCACACGCCACCACCCACGCAGCCCACATGCACACGCCACCACCCACGCAGCCCACATGCACACGCCACCACCCACGCAGCCCACAGGCACACACCACCACCCACGCAGCCCACATGCACACACCACCACCCACGCAGCCCACATGCACACACCACCACCCACGCAGCCCACAGGCACACACCACCACCCACGCAGCCCACATGCACACACCACCACCCACGCAGCCCACATGCACACACCACCACCCACGCAGCCCACATGCACACGCCACCACCCACGCAGCCCACATGCACACACCACCACCCACGCAGCCCACATGCACACGCCACCACCCACGCAGCCCACATGCACACGCCACCACCCACGCAGCCCACATGCACACGCCACCACCCACGCAGCCCACATGCACACACCACCACCCACGCAGCCCACAGGCACACGCCACCACCTACGCAGCCCACATGCACACGCCACCACCCACGCAGCCCACATGCACACGCCACCACCCACGCAGCCCACATGCACACACCACCACCCACGCAGCCCACAGGCACACACCACCACCCACGCAGCCCACATGCACACACCACCACCCACGCAGCCCACATGCACACGCCACCACCCACGCAGCCCACATGCACACGCCACCACCCACGCAGCCCACATGCACACGCCACCACCCACGCAGCCCACATGCACACACCACCACCCACGCAGCCCACAGGCACACACCACCACCCACGCAGCCCACATGCACACACCACCACCCAATGTCCTCCAGGGGGCCCCACATCAGCCCCCACATCCTCTGTGGCGGCCTCGTTACAGTCGACTATCTTGCGGCTGCTTTTTCTTTCTGCTTGTTATTTTTTTATTTTTGAGGAGAGATTAGTGGCAGCCCTGGCTCGGTTGCTGCGGGCGACAGTAGAGCGGAGAGGCCCATTTGCACGTCTGCCGATTCCCTTGCGTGTTCAGTGGTCCAACCCAAGAAGCCAGAGCCATGATTGACCTTAAATTAACTTTGAAGTTGAGCTGTGGCAGGAGCGAATGACGCCTGCACGCCGTCCGTCTGCGGGCGGACCCTCCACAAATCTAATTGGCCCCGGGTCCCTTTATGACAGCAGTTAATCAGAGAGCTTTGTTAAAGTGCCAAAGAGAATGAGGGCTTGGCGTGACTCACGCATAATCTGAGAAACAATTCTTTAGCGGACACCTGCTCTGCACCGAGGAGCTACTTCCGCTTTGTTTCACACCATTTATAAATGTGTCTAAAGTTGCTATGACATGTTTGTGAAGGCTATAAAACTGATTATGGAAGAAAACTACATAACCTGTCTTGAGTGTCAGCATATTGTCTAGTTTATTTCCATTTAAGCTTGATGTGCTGTGTTGGGCTATGTTCAGGGAATCAGGGGTGGTAAAATGAATTATCTGGCTCGGTTATGTTTTGTCACATAGGAACATTTGTCTTTAAGATAGAATCCTATTGCTAGGAGGAGCATGAAGGACTGGGCAACGTCAGATGAGCAGCGTAGCATGGTAATGAATCTGGGCAGTCATTAGTCGCTCACAGGCATCACTGACTACACATACCCATACCCACATGCACAAAACCCATACACCCACATTCACACACCTACACACGTGGGAGGCTTTTAAACAGCTGCTAGCGTGCTACCACATTGCTGCAAGGAGAGGGCAGAGGTCACGGACGGTTGAGAGAGGGCGGTTGGCTTCCATAATCAGCCATCCAACCTCCAGGCTGGAGCACTGTGACAGACCCATCTGGTCTGCTCAAAACTGAGCTCCCTCTCCTTCGCATTTTCCATCATTGCAGTATTTAGTGAAAGAAAGGAAGACATTTAGCTCTTGTATAAACTAAGCATATGTAGACTGCTCTTTTTTTAAAAGAAACATTTGGTTATAATAAGTGCAGATTTTGACCTGTCTGGCTTCTCCTGGCTGCTGTGGTGTGCCGTAGAAGACTGGTGTGATAAGCCTGTGTCAGGTTCTAGCATAACCTCTCTCTCATCCTCACCTTGACAATTTTAAAATTTCCTTGCAATCGTTAATCACGGTGTAAAATTAGACCAGACCTGATTAGATTGGGTCCCTACTTGATTTTGGATGTGATCAATTTGTCAGAGGACTCTGGCAAGTCACAGCATAAAGGAATTCCCAGCTAGTGTCGAGACTTGGCATCAGTATACCAATCAAATCCTGAAAGGTAGCGAGACGTGGCAGGTGCCCGCTGTCCCTGTGAACCCTGCGGACGCGTGTGAAGCTATGACCACCCAATCGTTCCAAACCCACCAAACAAACCAGCCTGTCTAGCATGGTACACAGGCTGCTGCAGCAGTGTTTACCAATTATGCAGCAGTAGTGTGCCAGGTAGCACAGCCCGTTAGACATTCATTCAGCAGAGCAAGCGAGAAGGCCACATAATGAAAGAATGTACTGTAATATGCCATGACTAGCGTGTGAAAGGGAGAACGATTCAGTAGGCTTCATGGGCATGGAGGAGAAACGGGTCCACCAGACACATTTGTATTTTGTTTTTGTTTTTTTGTTTTGTTTTGTTTTTGTTTTTTGTTTGCAGTTTAACTCAGAATTGGGAGGGAGGGAATAAGCCATTTCATGAAATGAAAGAGGAAGAGGTGTGACGAGGACAAATGAACAGCAATGACTTACTACTCTACAGGACAAGTATTTGAAATGGTGGAAAGAAAAAGATGGATGGATGGACGGACTTTTCTCACATGCTTCTGTTCAGTCTAGTTTTAAAAAAGAAAACTTGACAACAATAGAAGTTGTGGAATGGAACCCAAATGGAACCTAAATGACCAACGGCTTCCGATGAGCATTGGCTATAGCAGTCCATTAATGAGGATACCCACAGCACTCAGGCATGCATTACACATCATCCCAATGCAATGATTATGTATTAGATGCCACCTTCTGTAACTTTCTATTTACAAGCTCCTATTTAGGGAATTGAACAGACCCCATTTGCCTAATCTAAAAATACACAGTACCACAACAGAGAGAGAGAGGAAAAGAGGGAAGCAGAAAAGGAGGTAGAAACACAATGCTGTTGGGGTATGAGGGGAGGACTGTAGAGATAAGAAATATTCAGTAACACCATCTGTATACCCCCCCCCCCCCATTCATCCAACTCCCTATCTGTTTCACCCTCTCGCTAACACTAACTTTCTCTCTAACCTCTTCCTGTCTAAACCCCTCTTTCTGTCTAACCCCTCTCTGGATCTAACTCTCTGTCTACCTGCCCCGGAGTCTGGTTCCCATGTGTGACCTACATACAAGCCGGACAGAGCTAAATATAGCAGGCTGCGTATCGAGGACAGATGTTATGATAGGCCCGTAATGATGGCGAAACTACACTAGTGCAGTCTTACAGCAAGAGTCAGAAGAGTCAGACATAAGGGAAAAGGAGGGATATAGAGAGGGGTAGAGATAGATAGGAGGAGATTAGAGGGAGGGACAGAGAGGGGGTAGATGGAGAGGGAGAGAGAGCGGGAGAGGAGGAGAGAGAAATAGAGAGTTGTTCCAGACTCTCATTGAAAAAGAATAGGCTTTCTGTTTTCCTTTCTCTTTTCCCATGACTCGGCAATAATTGCATTTCGATTCCTGACTCAGTCAATGCACATCACTGCAGGCTCTGTGAAAAGGCACCGATGCTGTGAATCGGCAAGAGAGCAGCCAAGCAGATGGAAGCCTTGGATGTCTTCCAGGCTCTCTCCGAAACACACACGAGCGCTGGATCACTTCACCGCTGTTCATGAACACACACGCAGCCAGAAAGCCCTGTTAGTTTTACACTTAAACATCTCGGATGAATGGGCCTCCACTAGTGGTCTGGATGTGAGTAGCATTTGAGAGATAAAAGCAACAGTCTTCTTGCCCTTCTGCCCAAACTGTTAGGACCAGAAGAAACACTGATGTTGCCTATGAGCAGAAGCCCTGGATTCCCAACAGAAGCTTCACACTCTGGGAGGGGAGCAGGATTAATTAATCAAACAGCCTGACCCATGTCTGATGGCTTCTTAAATGATGGCGAGGTCTTGACTGAGCAACCTGGCTCCAAAGGTGTTACTGATAAAGACAGTGTGTGTGTGTGTGTGTGTGTGTGTGTGTGTGTACACTGCAGTCCTGCACCTGAGCTTGACACCTGTGTATTTGAAGTACAGTTAATAGTGGTGAGGTGGAGATTACACTCTCTTTTGGGGTTCAGACTACAACATTAAGCCTGCAGTAAAGATGACAGGGCTTGGTGTGAATGGTTCATAAAAAGATCATTCACAGACTACTGTAGATGATCACTGATGCACGCTCCAGCCATTATGGACGGGTTCCGTCATGTGACACAAAACTGCTGATGTGTTAAACATCAACAAATGAACTCAGGAGGCTTTCCGTTACATTTCATGACTGATATCTGTAGGTGCAGCAGGCAAAGCTCTAGCTGTCTCCACCTGTATCACAGTGACAAGTGTATGTGCACACACTCATAGACACACCATGGTCCATTCTTCCACTCTAGTTGAAATCCTTTTCATGAATGAGTAGCCAAGCTCTCTCTCTCTCTCTCTCTCTCTCTCTCTCTCTCTCTCTCTCTCTCTCTCTCTCTCTCTCTCTCTCTCTCTCTCTCTCTCTCTCTCTCTCTCTCTCTCTCTCTCTCTCTCTCTCTCTCTCTCTCTCTCTCTCTCTCTCTCTCTCTCTCTCTCTCTCTCTCTCTCTCTCCCTCCCTCCCTCCCTCCCTCCCTCCCTCCCTCCCTCCCTCCCTCACCCCTATCCTTGTCATCAGGTGTCATCAGGGTCATGTGTTTCTCTGACGGATTGCTTTTAGAGAGCTGAGTCATGTCCCCCACTCTTCATTTCCATAAAGTCTTGTTGCATTGGGCAGCCAGCAGGGGGCGTACAGACAGCACGTGTAGATCGACGACACCTGAAACAAGGACGCTGGTGCCAGCCCTGCAAGCACGAAGCTGTCCCGACACCAACTCTGCTATTATCACTGGATTATCAAGTAAAGGTTCCCAGAGGCCCACTGCTGGGTAGGAGACAGACCACCGGCACTGGAGGGTACAAGAAGCTTTGTGATCTGTAACGGCCCTACAGCAGTGCCGCAGTATGGGTAGTGACAGCAGCCCACCTCCAGACCAGCACTGAGCTTTGATGGAGGGAGGGATGATTGGATACATCTTCACTGCTTAAGAGGTTATCTTGCAGTCTGCACCAAAGAAATCGCTAGTGGTAAATTTACACCCACGCTGCTGAGACTCTGTCATTTATGTCTACACTAGAGACACATCTGACACTCTTAATTAGTCTGAGACTATTTTCTAGATTGCAGTGTGATGTATTTCAATGACTTCACAAACAATATTTTACCAAGATCTCCTTTGACAATATGTAAGTCGTTGAGGTGAACCTAAATGAAATAAAAAGTACGAGATTTTGTAAAAAGATGGAGCAGGTCGTCCTCCACTGTGTCTCTCTTATAGTAATGTTTCTGAGAATGAATAAGTAATATAGCAGTACAAATTTGTTCATAATGCATTGAATATGTGTTATCGGGTAATTCCAATGCATCATATGATTTGCGATGGTAAAAGGGAGAGCCAGCCATGCTGAATACCTAACTGATTCTAATGCATTATAAATATGTGAAATTTCATGTCTATATATTCCCATCAGATTTCTGAGGTTAGATGCTCAGCAGGAGAAGCGCAGGCCAGCTGTACAAAGCAAGATGCAGGCACCAGAGCCCATAAGCCCCAGGCATCCGTAAGCCTCACTGCCCATCTACTTTAAGCCAGGGTATAGCCAGAGCCACAACTCAGTAATTCTACTACAAGAAAAGAAAGCATAATTATTATATTTTAATAAAGTGTGGAAGGAATGCTGACAAACTGTCTCTTTAGGCTGGTGTGAAGCAGAGAGACTGTGGAATATAATTGCATGCTGATGTCTGATCGCAGTGCCAAATGCCAGCAAGGCTGCTACCACTGCAGACATACTGGGAGGGAGAGGGAGCGAGAAACAGACAGACAGAATGACAAAGAAGAGAGAGAGTGAGAGAGGAAGAAAGAATGAGAGAGGGAGAGAAAGGGCAAAGAGCATGAGAATGATGTAGAGAGCGCGAGATGGAGTGAGATAAGAGTAAAAGGGGAAGAGAGATAGCAAGAGTGAGAGAGTGTGAGATAAAGAAGGGAGGAGGAAGACAGCCATGGCTGCCCACACACACTCAAAAACACATACATCATGTAAAGCTTAAATGTGACAATGCAGTGCATGAGAAACATTCCTCCCTGCCTTAACATGCCTAGCGCTGTTCTTCCTGCTGCAAGAAAAAATCTGCTGACTGGCTTAGGTCATAACCCAAGGAACTGCTTAATGGAACATCTGACACACACAGGCGCACATGCACACGCACACACCTGCCTCTCATGAAGTCTGTATACACAAACACAATTAAACAAAGTTGTTTTGAGGAGCTGCTGTTATGGATCCAGGAAGCGTCTGTGATTTGCATTTGTCTGCGTGCGTGTGTGTGTGCGTCTGGGGCTGCGCCCATCATTAATAGGCAGCAGGCGGTGTGTGTTTTAGCCAGCCCTGCTGCATGCTGGAGCCCTGTCGCTCTGCATCCCAGCCAGTCCACTTCCTGCTCCCAGTTTCCTGCCAGACTCATTGTGGAGAACAGGGTGCCAGAGCACTGCGGCCATTCTGGCTTCCACCTCCAGCATCCTCCATGGCCGCCATGGCTGTTCCTACCAAATATGAGAGCTGCAAACACAGCCAGACCAGGCTGGTAGAGTTAAAGGGACTGCACACACAAGCTATTAGCTCCCATTTTCTTCTACTTTTACCCAGTTTTAAACCCCTCCCAAAAAAATAATAACATACCAATTCTCTGAGCATGTCACGACACAACTTGTTGCCTGGGCAATGCTTTCCTCTTACATCACCTAGACCTTCCCAGAAATGATGTGGTATATTTTTACCACTCCATGTCATGTGGACCGCCACGTCACACCGTAACCATGACGGCCTTACTTCAGGTAAGTTTTGAATGGCCAGTTGTGTGAGGGATGGACGAACCGCGTTTCCGCTCAGCCTGGAGCTGCCTTTGGTTTCCGAGTTCGCGCTACTCGGGCCGACGCAAGCGCCATGTCACCGTGGCGGAGTCAAACGCCTTGCTGTAGCCAACGCTGTGTCAGCCTGCATCAGCCCCGGGCCACTATAAACTCACTCTTATAAACACACTCTTATAAACTTTTATAAAGACACTGTTACAAACACACACTGCGGTTGCTGGAGCACAGACGAAGCACTGTTGCTGTGTTTGTGATGTTTCTCAACAGCTCTCTGATGATGACTTTTAGAATCTTTACAAGGCAATGCAAATGTGCTGAGGGGAATGCGGCTAACGACAGACACGCTTCAAAAAGTTATGCATATTTTACAAAGCTCTAATCAAGACCTGCATGTTCGTGTGTGTTACGGGGGTGTGCTCATGCGTGTGTGTGTTTGGGATTTCTCTTTTTAGAATGCTCACTAATATGCAAACTGTACTAAATATAGTAGCACCTAAATCCCACACACAAGCACTCCCAAAGCTGCATTTGTATAACAAACCCATCATCAAAGCAGATCAATTAGCCTGTCTTACATTGGTCAAAACAGGAACCATGTTACAGTAACTTAACAAGCCAAACTTCAAACTCCTCATCCTCTTTGCAGAACTCTTGCAAAACAATAAGTCTCTCAAACAGTTACGCACTGCAGTTCAACAGCAAACGCATACAAGCATTCATGAACTGCTCACAGCTAAAACACTACTGTGTCTTGAAGATGTGGATCACAGCATGTGGGTTCTGAAGTGCTATGCCTCACTACTGTACAACGCTAAATGACACCTACTGTAATCCACCATGACTCACTACAATCTTGGTAAAATCATCAGTACAGACACATACAGATGGTCCAACAAAGTGAAACACAACATAATACATGTGCAAAAAAAAAAAAAAAAAACAACCCGCTATATTGTGATTCAAAATGCGACAGACTGCTGTTCAGTTTACTCTGCCTGACCTACCCTGAATCTGATATTGGACCACATGTGCATAGCAACATTGCAAAGAAACGTCCGCCCTTGCAGTGTAGCAGGGGAAGAACCTCAGGGCCTTCCTGGCCTTCTGACACTGTGATCACCCTGAAGACCTCAGATATGGCATCTAAAAGGGAAAAGTGACCATCTATTTTCCATCTCCAGAAAAGGAACGGGGAAATATGGATGCAGGATTTCAACAGATGTGTGTGAATCAGCCCCTCACTGCAAGTGGTAGCATATGTTGATTGGTTTAGAGTTAGATCTTCAGGCACTGGTTAATATTTTCTGCACTCCATCATGTGATTTCTGAATGACCAAATGATCACTGTGTCCTGACAGGAGTGGCACCCAGTGTGGTCTTCTGTTGCTGTAGCACATCCGCCTCAAGGTTCGACATGTTGTGCGTTCAGAGATGCTCTTCTGCTCTTGAGTTACTGTTGCTGTTCTATCTGGCCATTCTGCTCTGACTTTTGGCATCAACAAGGCATTTGCGCCCACAGAACTGCTGCTTACTGGATATTAGAAGTTCCTGAAATACTCAGACCAGCACTTCTGGCACCAACAACCATGCCACATTGAAAGTCATTTAAATCACCTTTCATCCCCATTCTGATGCTCAGTTTGAACTGCAGCAGATTGTCTTGCCAATGTCTACATGCCTAAATGCATTGAGTTGCTGCCATGTGATTGGCTGATTTGACATTTGCGTTAATGAGCAGTTGGACAGGTGTACCTAATAAAGTGGCGGTGAATGTATGTGGAACTGACAACATGTACTGATGGTATGGCAGTTTAACCAATGCAGTTTAGCACCTGAGGAGAACGATAACAGCAGTTTAATATCACGGCACAGAGCAAATATTCAAAATCGCTTAACTCATATGTAATCTGTACTTCTTAGAGAAAAGAAACCATAACCACAATCCCTTGGCCACTCAGCAGATTTTATTATCTGCTAGTGATTCTTAAATGCTCACCTAAGACCCATTGAGCAGCTTAAGACCCATTGAGCAGCCTCATCAGAGATGCCCACAAGACCTTTCACTCTCCTATACATCTGCGAACATCTGCACCTCTCTAAAAGACCCAACAGCCGCAGGTAGAACCTAAGCCCTGCCATACTCGGCCAAGTCGCAGCTGAACTCCAGACGTAAAAAGGTCAGACAGCTGAGCATGATGGGGACAGAGCATGGATCAGACTCAGTTCTTGATGCAGGTCATGGTTATCGACAACCTTGGGGGGGAGGGGGGGTAAAAATTCCAGGCACTAGCTAGAAAAAGTCACTGGGATTAGATTAATGATCAATCAGAGCTCACGCTGTAAACGCCACCTCCACTGACTTCTGCTAATCCCCTCAGCCCAGTATTTCTTCATTCTACACATATCTAAAGGAGTGGGGGTTGGGGAGTATGTCATGGCGGTGATTATGCTAATGCACCACAGTGATAATGGACAGATAATGGTTCATTCAAGCAGCTGCCACAGTGAAATACCCAAGTGTGAGTTTTGGTGAGGTGGCTTTCTGAGTCATGCCCTGGTGTTCATGTTGAGACCTTCGTCACAATCCTCCACAAAGACACTGTGCTGCTACCAGCATCTATACAGGCGGCCTCGAGCCCACAAATCTGTAGTCTAAAGTGGATACAGACACGTACCACTACAGTTCACTGCACCATCACATTAACTCTCCCCTGAACAACAGATATGGGGGGGGAGTGGTGGGTGTGTCTGTGTGTGTGCATGTGCACAGTGTGTGCCTCCTGTCACTATATGGGAAAGGCTCTTCAGATGGCGGTCATTAAACTCCTGAAGGAGCTCTAGCGCGTCTGCCTGGCGTCAGCGGCTGTGACAAGCCTAGCTTATTAAAGTCAACCCAGCTTCCAAGCCCCACAATCCCCTCCCCCGTCCTGGCATTAGCATGACCCAATCCCACCAACGTAGCGTGTCCTCGGGGGCCCGGGCAGCTCACAGAGTGCGCTTGCACTGTCTGGACGAGCTCTTATAGCTGACACATGGCCTCTCTTCCACTGTGAACGTGGAGTGGACCTGGGGCCGTCACCCGAACCCGGGGATGCTGGGGGAAAATGACAAGACTTTATGCGCACTATAGCTGCGATTTATGAGTGTATGGAAAACAAGGCAATAAGATTCTATTTTCTCAAGCACACTTTTATGTACACATACTGTCTACTACATACATCATACTCACCACCAACCTTATTAAAGCCTCCTAGCATACAACTACAACTACTACAAGGGACAGACATTGTAGTAGTGCATGTTCATCAATGGTCAGTTTCTGACCACAAAACAGCTGCTGGCACACTAACAGTGTTTTACGCCTGTCAGGGTCTGGACAGCTGTCTTGTGGTCAAACACCGACCACCTGACGCAAAGAAGGTGGACGGTGAACACACTAAGCGTGGCAATGGATGACCAGCACTATCCACCTGTGTTTCACCATAGCACACATTTCTAATGGAGCAATAACATCGCAGGCAAGGTATACAATGCATATATAGATTAGTTCCCAGTCCTGATTCTAAAATACCTCTAATAAGTGTACTAATGAGAGACTGCTTTAAGCTCATTGCATTAATGGGTGGTTTTATCCACTCCAAGTCACCTGATTCAGCTAATCAAGCCTTTATCAAGCACTGATTAATGAGCTGATCCAGGAATTAGAGGAAGAAAAATGCTAAACAGAGCAGCCCTTTGCTACTCCTGGACCAGAGGGGTAAGAAGTGTTTACTTGTTCCAGTATGAACCCATTATTTTTACTATGCCAGACTATATTCCATATTATCTTTATTAAGTAAGGAGGAGAAGGTGAATTTCTGTAAACCCCACTCAAAATGCAACACCAGCATGAGTAAAGGACATCGACCAAGCTTATTTTATGCTTAAACCTCGGAGATTAGGTGCCAGCTACCACAGAACACAGAGAGAACGGGTCTGGGTGTAGGAGCCCTAACAATAGGGGCCAGGTGACAATAGGGGCCAGGGGATGGCAGAGTAGTGCAGATCAGTTCTCCTCACAAGGGCCAGCAGGGACACAGGGACACATGGACACTCCACCCACTTCCCTCTGGCTCCTGGCTCGACAGTGTGAACCATGCCCTCACGTTTAGTGGGACAGTAACTTGCGCAGCCTTTGGCCACGCCTCTGTCCACACCTCTGTCCATGCCTCTGGCCATGCTTCCATCTCATGTAGTTGCTTTCTTCTCTGGACAGTTAGTTCTCTAGTTAAGTGAGAGCTCTGTATGGGAATTAAGATATCTCTATAAGATATATGGAGAATTTAGATATCTCCATTTCCACGTTTCTCTAACTGCTACTTAATCTTAAGCAACCAAGATAGGCTTGAAAAAAGAAAACTCAGGTGCTTTGAGGTATTTATCTTCTCTTTTACAATTGCTTCTAGTGTGTGCAATATGCCATTCCATGCGATTAAGATTAAACACAGTGTACTATGTATAAGCATAGGACATACGTCTATAGCACATTACATCACATACATAGTCATAGAGCTATTAATTACAAAAGTAACGCTGCAATTTCATTTTGATATTCACTTTATATTTTTACACTTTATACTCTAAACACACTGCAACTTAGTCTGCCATTACATGCCCATGCATTGCTTCACACTCATTACACTGACGTACACCATGATGCTAAAACAAAAATGTCCCCCCAACTGTCCCCCAGCTGTGAGGAGCTGTGTCCTCCCCCTTGGGGAGACTGGTCTCAAGTGCTTACTCCTGCTCCAAGCTTTGTCGACGTATGAATGTCTAGAGGGAGACGGCGTACAGTTATACGGGCTATTACTCTGGGATGCTTTATGCTTATGGACCCAGGTTCCTACCTATTTCAGTACTGCACTAAAAGCCAGTATATATCAAGAAAAAGGCGTGAAAAATTGATAGCGACTCTGCTACTTGGAGTCACCTTGGAGAGACCCGGTCAGGCCTGCGAAATGAGCACGTCAGACGGGAAAAGGGCTGGACTGATGCCGCGTTGGTGGCTATTGATTCTCTGACAGACCTAAAGCAAGTACAAACTCAGCCAATCAGACAGAGGACAAGGACAGGGACAATGTGTGCCCAGGGCCATAGGTCACAGCAAACTGAACAGGTTGTGTGATGAAGCAGGGATTGGGGGGGCAAAACTTCCCAAGTAAGTGTTGTGGAATATGAGAGGTGGCATACCAGAGGACTACAGCCCCCATGAGCCTAAGGTGTTATGAACAGGATGCTAGCTGGGTTTCATTTGGCCCTCAGGAGCTACATAGACCTGAAGCGCTGATAGCAGGAAGCTGTGGGGTGTTCATGTGGAAGTACACCAGCACCATAAAGGGGCTTTTTGGGCTCCACATTAGACCAGGCTGATATGGACACTTTTATTCACATGGGTACTGAAGGTTTGGGGACATTGTTTTATTGATCTTCAGTAACTTTTGTTCGCAGTTTGTTTTTCCTCAAATTTCAGCTTTGAACTTTAAGCTGTATTTAGAAAACATGGGGCAGGCAATCTCTTGGGTTCAGTCACAGAAAATGTATCCATTTTGTTTATGTGACTGTAGCAAAGTAAACAAACTGGTTTAGAAAAAGTCAGTTTAAATGTAGGTCCTGCTACTGCTCCACTCAACATCTGTGGATGACTGGTCATTTTTTCTTGTCTGCTGTGTAGCAGAACATCTTACCATCTCAGCCTTGTAAACGTATTCCCCGTTTACCATTTCCAGTTACGCCAAAAGCCCAGCTAACCTGACATGAAGTCCTTGCTGGTGCATCCTATTTCACCTATTTTACCAGTAAGCACCATAAAACAAACAAAATCCACTCCAAGTAACCACACATGCAAAAGGGCGGAAGTGAACACATGCGTGAAGTGAAAACCTGTAGTGGCACAGCTCTGGCAAGCTCCACCTCTCCTACCTGAAGATCAGCAGATGTGTTTAGAGCAGACCACCCAGAAAACAGCACGTGTCTCTGTGACAACAGAGAATTTGCCTCACGGTATGGATCAGGATTTGATGAAGAGGCAGAGTAATTATTTTCCGTGATTCTAGAGTTTGTGTGTGTGTGTGTGTGTGTGTGTGTGTGTGTGTGTGTGTGTGCGCCCAGAGGCTGAGGATAAGGGGTAGGGAGGTGCAGATTGCATCCACAGGCAGAACCAAACAGGATGATATCTGAGGTGGAAATAAATCAAATATGGAGAGCTTGTGAAATACTTCAAATGCTTAGAGTCTAAGAGTAACAGTGAGGGGAGAGACCGTTTCGCCAAAAGAGACAGAGAGAGACAGAGAGGGAGAGAGAGACAGATAGAGAGACAGACAGAGAAAGAGCGAGAGAAATAAAGAGATTTGGAAGTGAATACAATTCATTTCCAACTCACCATTCCCCAGCTCTGGGCCAATATTCCAACTCACCATTCCCCAGCTCTGGGCCAATATTCCAACTCACCATTCCCCAGCTCTGGGCCAATATTCCAACTCACCATTCCCCAGCTCTGGGCCAATATTCCAACTCACCATTCCCCAGCTCTGGGACAATATTCCAACTCACCATTCCCCAGCTCTGGGCCAATATTCCAACTCACCATTCCCCAGCTCTGGGCCAATATTCCAACTCACCATTCCCCAGCTCTGGGCCAATATTTAAAGGGATACGTCCGTGCGGCAGCTGTTCGCCTGTGCAGCGGTGAACCAGTGTCACTAATGATCCTGCAGCCAGGCACACCAGGCTTATGCAAAAAGGCTCAGCGAGTCCCATGTGTGAGGAGCAGATAAAACGTCCGGGAGCAGGAACCTCCAGAGCAGACGGCCTCAGGCTGGCGACGCACGCCTCGTTCCTGCCACGGCAACCGCGCAGATAACCCGCACCCAAATGAAAAGCCTTTTGCTTTTATCATGTTACATTTACATGACATGGTAATGCCAGGATATTCTGTTATTTATGAGTTAATGTGTGTTCCTTGTTATTTTCGAAAGAAAAAAAAAAACTAATGACTGCGGAGAACAGGCAAATGTATTCAGTGACTATCCCAAAGAGAGAGCACACACACACACACACAAATATACCAAGCATGCTTAAATACACACTGCTGCGCTGCAAATGTAACACCATGAGCTATTGTTGTGTGTGTGTGTGTGTGTGTGTGTGTGTGTGTGCGTGCGTGTGTGTAATAGTGGGGGATTGTTTAAAAGCTAAGAAAGGGTGACAGAGAAAGAAAATGTGATATAGAGAAGAAAAAAACTCAGTGTGTAGTATGTGTGTGTGTGTGTGTGTGTGTGTGTTTGAGATACGTTATGTGCTGGATAAAGGCCATTTACAGATCATGCTAAAAAAACCTTAATTATGAGTGTTGAAGATACTGTTCTAAAAACAGGTTCAGGAGAGAATATAAATGACCTGTAATTAATCTGCAGGAGGTCTTTATTAGCCTGGTTCAGAATGGCACCAATTTGTAATGCTGCTCTTTTGGGACGGGGCAAAAAGCGCGGATGGATTTTAATGCTGTCTACACTGTCAAACAAGTCTGGAGAGGCTCAGTAAAACCAAACACTGCAGTATCATGTGAACACTTCAGCTCAGTACACACAGAAGGCCCAGGGGGCGGAGTTAAAGGCATAAGCACAGTGCGTGAAACATGAATCCTTTCTGGCGGTTCTTACACAGCTCAGCACGCACAAACGTCACTCAGAACACACAAGACTTTAGAAGACTTCCCTAGACATTCAGCTATTGTTCCCCAAACTAAAAAAAATTAATTTAATGTACTGTAGATAAAAGTCTTGCAGATATGGAAGCTGTTGTGCTGAAGTTGGGCGACACTTACAGAATGGTCTTCTTCCTTGAAACTTAATGACTCGGCAGTAAAACGCTTCCTCTCGCTCCGACGCCCGTGGTTGTGTCCTACTCACAAAGGACTCTTTCTTTCCTTAAAGCACTCCCAGCTGTGGAAAACACCCATCAATCAGGGACCGATAAGGGCACAATTCTGCGTGTAAAGCCACCCCACCCCCCGATGGTTATTATGCTCTGTGTGTTTACTTAGAGTGGGCAGAGTTTAAACCAATCACTCCGTCAGCCTCCGTCCCAGAACAGTGCTGCTAGCACCATGAAAGCCCAAGGCAGTGTCTCAGCCCTGTGTGTGTGTGTGTGTGTGTGTGTGTGTGTGTGTGTGTGTGTGTGTGTGTGTGTGTGCACGTGTGCGCGCGCAGGAGAATCTGTCTGCCATGTTTGATGTCAAAGGAAACACAAAGCTTTTATCACTAATGGGACAATACACAAATGAGCATGTTGTGGGGGAGCACAACACATAAACCATGAAAAAATGACCAAACCAACTCTTCCTGAGTCACACACATACACCTAGCTACAACATCACAAATTGGTGTTATTTTCACAGCAACAAGTATCTTAAAGACCCTCGTCTGCATAACACGGGTGCAGGACGTAAATGCACTCAGCGAGACATGGGTTCTGCAAAGTGGATCGGTTCAGTCAGTGAGAAACAGCTGTTCCAAAGCTCGTAGGCCAGACCCTGCATTTCTCCAGAGAAACGCGAACTGGTGGAGTAATACCATTTCTCTGGCTAAAGGAATATGATGTGTTCTGCTGCTCAGGTCTGAATGGACAACACTGTAGACATGGCGTGGCGTGTCCCAGGTGCACGCTCACGGGTGCACTCAGCTCTCAGAGTGCTTGTGCTGTTTGCTTCCTGTGTGGCGCAAGTAACTTCAGATGCTGCAGGCTGCCTGCTGGCGTTGCCACGCCAACCGGTGCCGCACCTACCCTCAGACGGCTCCGTGCCTGGCTTCTGCTCCAGGGGCGTGGCGGTAATGGGTCCCCCCACCACCACACAGGTGCCCTCAGATGAAACATTTCCCTGGGCATCTGGGCACGGCACTGTGGACCTGTATGTGGCTTCCAGGTGCACCTACCCTCCATCGGGGCCAGACCAACTCAGAGGGGGGCAGAGCAGACTTTGCACAGAGCAGATCGACTGCCGTTTAAAGGTACACATTGAATAGGGTTGAAAATATTAACGTATTATATTAATATTAACATGTAAAGTTGTGGCGGCCGTCTTGCATGGAGGTTGTACTGCTGAATCCTGGCCACAGATTAAACACACTATACTCAACAAACCTCACTCACATAAGCGGAGAGTGTGGCAAATGAAACACAGACAGGCCATGAATCTCACATATAGCTCACAGACTTCCTTCCTCCACTGCTGTTTTTGTACACTCTCTAACCTTTTACACAACTTAAACCGATCATATTTCAGGGACATGTGCAATGATTGAAACCATTCTGTAGTTTATTTTACACAGTCCAGCTGCCTAAAGTGAATAAGACACTTTCTTCTGCCATGTCAACACAATCTGTTTTCAACACAGATTGAGCCCAAAACCAATAGTTGTAAACCCGTTAATAATAAATGTATCAAACAGGTGGAGACTTATAAATATTTTGGTGTAATAATTGATGCCATCTTTTCAGGGAGACACCATGTCGACTACATCTCTTTAACAGAAAATTTATTTTCTCCATCATCATCATCATGTCAGATCTTTTGGAACTACTCATCAGATGCTCCTACTGTTAGTCTGAGTTTCTGCAGTATTCTAATACTGTGTGGTACTGGTGTTTGGCCACATCTGTAAACTCAGGCTTTAAACACTTGAAAATTTGTTCAAATATTGTGGGTGAGTCTCTAAAAGGCCCGTAGGAGGCCTCTCATAACAACACAGTGCCATTGGCTAACAGCATCTTGAACTGTGAATATGTTCTTTTCCCATCTGGATGGTGCTATAGTGTTCCAAGGTTTAACTGAAGCATTCATTTGTACATCAGTCAATCCATAAATTAAAACAAAGAGCTTAATCAATATTTATCAAAGGTGTTACAATGCCTCCTTCATGAATCACCACCTTATCGTGGTAGAGGGGTTTGCATGCCTACATGATCCTGGGAGCTAGGTTGTCAGGGGCAATGCCCCTGGTAGGGTCTCCCAAGGCAAATTGTTCCTAGGTGATGGGCCAGACAAAGAGTGATCCAAAAACCCCTATGGAACCCATAAATAAAAGGACCCAGTTACCCTCACCCAGTTCAGGGTTATCGGGGCCTCACCCTGGAGCCAGGCCTGGGGGAGGGGCTCTTGGCATGTGCCTGGTGGACGGGTTTCTACCGATGGGGCTCGGCCAGGCACAGCCTCAAGGAGATACATGAGTTCACTCTCCCATGGGCCCACCACCTGTGGGAGAGGTAGTAGTAGGGGTTCGGTGCATTGTGGATTGGGCAGTGGCTGAAGGCGTACCGATCCTTGGTTACTGAAGCAGACTCTTGGGACATGGAACGTAAACCTCTCTGGTTAGAAAGTAGCCTGAGCTGGTGTGTGAGGCTGAGATATACCAACTAGATATAGCTGTGCTCACCTCGACACACGATTTGGGTTCTGGAACTAATCCTCTCTCAAGAGGCTGGACTTTATTCTTTTCTGTAGTTGCAAAGGGTGAAAGGCGGAAGGCTGGAGTGGGCTTACTCATAGCTCCCTGGCTCGCTGCCTGTGTGTTGGGGTTTTCCACAGTAGAAAAGAGGGTTGCTTCCCTGCGCCTTTGGGTTGGGGAATGGGCTCTGACTGTTGTTTGTGCTTATGCACCAAATGGCAGTTCAGAGTACCTAGCCTTCTTTGAGTCCTTGGAGGGGATATTGGAAGGTGCCATTCTGGGGATCCTATTGTTCTGCTGGGGGACTTCAATGCTCACGTGGGTAATGACAATAAGACCTGGAAGAACATGATTGGGAGGAATGGCCTCTCCAATCTGAACCTGAGTGGTGTTTTGTTATTGGACTTCTGTGCTCAGCACAAAGGTGTCCATAAGTGCACATGGCACCAGGACACCTTAGGTCGCAGCCTGATGATCGATTTTGTAATCGTGTCGTCAGACTTGCAACCGTGTGTCTTGAACACTCGGGTGAAGAGAGGAGCCGAGTTGTCAACCAATCACCACCTAGAGGTGAGTTGGATCAGATGGTAGGCAAGGATGCCAGACAGACCTGGCAGACTCAAACGTGTCATGAGGATTTGCTGGGAACGTCTGGCAGAGGAACCTGTCAGAAAGGTCTTTAACTCCCACATCCGGCAAAGCTTTGACCGCATGCCTGGGCAACACGGTGGCTTGGTGGTTAGCACGTTTGCCTCTCAGCACTGGGGTCTTGGGTTCAAGTCCCTATCTGAGTGGAGTTTCCATGTTCTCCCCGTGTCTGCGTGGGTTTCTTCCGGGGTCTCCGGTTTCCTCCCACAGTCCAAAGACATGGAGATTAGGTAAATTGGCAGTCCCTGATTCCCTTACAAATTCTCCCTGAGTGTGTGTCTTTGTCCCTTCATGTCCAATAAAAAGCAGTTGTCTGAGTGTGTGTGCTTGTATGCCCAGTGGTGGATGGTGCTCTGCCACTAGGGTCTGTCCTCTCTCCCCTTCCTGCACCCCATTCAGTCCCCCAGGGGGCTGTGGATCCCGGTAGAGAGTACGCTGTGCGCAATTGGCTGCCCCTTCTCGCCAGAGTGTGATTGGTTGTACCTGTGTTAAAACTGTAAAGCGACCTTGGGTATATAGAAAGGCGCTATATAAGTTGAAGATTCATTCATTCATGCCGAAGGAGGCTGGAGACATTGAGTCCGAATGGGCCTTGTTCCTCGCCTCCATTGTCAATGCGGTAGACCGGAGCTGTGGCCGCAAGGTTGTCGGTGCCTGTCGTGGCGGCAATCCCCGAACCCGATGGTGGACACCTCGGGTAAGGGAGACCTTCATGCTGAAGAAAGAATCCTATCGGGTCTGGTTGACTCGTGGGACTCCGGAAGCAGCAGACAGGTACAGGAGGGCCAAGCGGATCACGGCTTTAACCGTTACAAAGGCAAATACTCGGGTGTGGGAAAAGTTCAGTGAGACCATAGAGCAGGGGTGTCAAACTCAAAGTGGGCCAAAATTTAAAACCTGAACAAAGTCGCGGGCCAACATTGAACAAATGAACCTTTTAATATGGACCAAAACAAATTTTGCTTCAACATTGAATATGGAACAAGCAACGCTTATTACCGTACATTATATATACAAATTTCAATAAAAAAAAACATCAATGGCATTCATTTATTAAATAAAATTTTTCTTTTCTATTTGCAGCCTTCTGAATTAAATATCAAAATAAAAATTTTCCACTGGCTAATATAAAAAAAAATAAAATAAATCAATCAACCATTCAAGCCAATGCCTTGGAATAGCAAGAAAAAGTGCATTAAAAAATGTTAATTATTGCTCAGTTGCTACACGCTGATCTACTCTGATGTGCCCAAGCCAGATGCCTGGCATCTCTTCTTGGATGCTATTTCATCAATGTCTGGGCTCAGGCTCTGAGTTGAAGAAATCCTCAGTATCGAGCAAAGGTGTTCATCAGTCAGACGTCTCCTGAGAGACGTCTGAAGTTGCTCACATAGATAAGTGCTGCCGAACATAGAGAGCATCTGAGCAACTTAGGTGCGGAGCTGAGGCATTGTGTCAGGGATGAACTGTGGAAACTGCGGCGGCATCATACTTTGCTTTCAGCGTGTCCTTGCACTGAAGTTCAATCAGCTCCATTTGCATGTTGGTTGCTGCATTTTCGACATCAACTGCAAAGGGATTACTAAGCAGTTCAAACCTCCATTTCTGGACGTCAAAGTCGGCAAATCGCCGGCTAAAGTCAGCGCTGAGTACACCGAGTTTTTCAACAAACTGTGCGCATGTTTTCTGCCTTTCTTTTCACCATTTTTGGGTAGCACAGTGACAGTTGTAGTGTGAAGTTACTATGCCTACTGTCCTACTGATTGACGCGCCAAAACAACAGCAGGGCATTATGGGATTTGTAGTATTAGCGGTGAATGCGCTGTACAGTATAATACCAGGGGCCAGCTCTAGTAGTCATTTGGTATTGTCTCGCGGGCCAAATATAATTACAACGTGGGCCAAATTTGGCCCGCGGGCCAGAGTTTGACACCCCTGCCATAGAGAATGACTTTCAATTGGCTCTGAGAAAATTCTGGAAAACTGTCAGGCAACTCAGGAGGGCAAAGCGGTTCCTGACCAACACTGTATACAGTGGGGCTGGGGATCTGCTGACCTCGACTGGGGATGTCATTAGGTGGTGGAAGGAATACTTTGAGGATCTTCTCAATCCCACCATCACGTCTTCCATAGAGGAAGCAGAGCTGGGGGACTTGGACAGGGGTTTGCCCATCACTCGGGCTGAGGTGACCATGGTAGTTGTGAAACTCCTTGGTGGCAAGGCTCCGGGGTGGATGAGATCCGCCCTGAGTTTCTTAAGGCTCTGGATGTTGTGGGACTGTCCTGGCTGACAATATCATGTGTACATCTGGGGCAGTGCCTCTGGACTGGCAAACCGGGGTGGTCTATGCAGGGGAACTGGAGAATAGTTGAATCTCAGTTACAAGAGGAACAAAGTGGGTTCCGTCCTGGTCGTGGAACATTGGACCAAATTTTCACCCTTGCGAGGGTCCTAGAGGGTGCATGGGAGTTTGCTCAACCAGTCCACATGTGTTTTGTGGATTTGGAGAAGGCATTTGACCGTGTCCCTCTGGGATTCCTCTGGGGGGTGCTCAGGGAGTATAAGGGACTATCCAGTCCCTGTACAACCGGAGCAGGAGCTTGGATTGCATGACCAGTCAGATTGGTTCCCAGATTGGTTCCCGGAAGTCAGATTGGTTCCCGGTGGGAGTTGGACTCCGCCAAAGCTGCCCTTTGTCACCAATTCTGTTCATAACTTTGATGGACAGAATTTCTCGGCATAGCCAAGTGGTGGAGGGGGTTCGGTTTGGTGGCCTCAGGATTCTGCGTCTCCTTTTTGCAGATGAAGTAGTCCTGTTGGCATCATCGGGCCAGGATCTACAGCTCTTGCTGGATCAGTTTGCAGCCGAGTGTGAGGCGGCCGGGATGACAATCAGCACCGACAAGGGTGGAGTGCCCTCTATGTGTCGGGAAGGAATCCTTGCCTCAAGTGGAGGAGTTCAAGTATCTCGGGTTCTTGTTCATGAGTGAGGGAAGGATGGAATGAGAGATTGACAGGCGGATTGGTGCTGCGGCTGTAGTATTGCGGACCGGACCATTGTGGAGAAGAGAGAGCTGGGCCAAAAGGCAAAGCTCTCGATTACTGGTCAATCTACATTCCTACTCTTACCTATGGTCACAAGTTCTGGGTAGTAACAGAAAGAATGAGATTGCGAATACAAGCAGCCAAAATGAGTTTTCTTCCACAAGGTGTCTGGGCTCTCCCTTAGAGATAAGGTATGGAGCATGGTCATCCGGGAGAGGCTGAGTAGAGTCGCTGCTCCTCCACGTAGAGAGGAGCCAGATGAGATGGTTTTGGCATCTAGTCTAGATGCCACCTGGGCATGTCCAACTGGGAGGAGACCTCAGGAAAGACCCACGACACGCTGGAGAAATTATATCTCTCGACTGTCCTGGGAACGCCTCGGTATCCTCCCAGAAGAGCTAGAAGAGGTGGCCAGGGAGAGGGAAACCTGGGCCTCTTTGCTTAGGCTACTGCCCCCGTGACCTGAACCCGGATAAAGCCAATGACAATGGATGGATGGATAGATGGAGTTACAATGCGAGTAAAGTATATGTTGTATGAATTGTATACTGTCTGTGTTCTATATATTGTGATATTAATATATTATGTCCTATTGGAGCTAATGGTTTTATGCAAGACAAATTTCAGATCTTTGATGCGATAATAAATTATTATCTAATCTAATATTATTTAAAATGTGCGTGGATAAGCCAAAGTCGTAGTCAAAGTTCACTGAATAACCTCACTACAGGAACAATACAGCCAGCACACACCCACACATGCAGACAAACACACACACAGTGAACTGGAACTACAGGCAAGACCGATAACTCTCCCACTACTCATTTGGCCTAAATGTCATGGCAACCCACCAGTAACTGGTGTGGTGAATTTGAATTACAGAGAAGGACGGAAATATTTTCTAATGTACTGCTCAGAGGAAGCGTCCCACCAGCCCAGAACCTAATCAGCTTACACCGCACCATCTCTCTCCCTCTCTCTCTGCTTTGTGCTCTCTATCTTCAAATGGCCCTCATCTTTCCCTTTCTTTCTTTTTATTTCTTGATTAAAAGAAACTTTCAGAAGGCGCGTGTTCCTTTAATTTTAAATTTTTGAAGAAAAGCACATATAGACTCTTCATGGTGTGTGGGTGTGTGTGCATGAAGGATGAGGGTGAAAGAGAGAGAGGAAGTGGGCAGGAAAGATAGAAAAAACGAGGACACAGATATCACTCCTGAAGACCTTCTAAAACCTTGTTTCCTTATTTAGAGTTTACGTACCCGGCCCCTGATGCCCTCTGGTACTGTCAATCACAGTGTGACAGAGTGACAATTATGAGTGAGAAGCAGAAGTTCCCTGAAGGAGAAATGTATCCATGGGGTGGAGGGAAGCAGAGAGACAGAGGGAGACAGGGAGGGGAGGGGTGGAAATGTGGGAAAGAGAGAGACAGGGAGAGAGAGACGAGGGAGGAGTGGAACATGTGGGGCAAACATGGATAGTGAAGTAGAGACCCAGATTTTGAGTGACGTTAGAAGAACAGCAACCTTGATATGGGGGAATGCAGGTGTTGGGAGACGGGCCTCATCTGCGTGGATGATGCTCTGTGTCTCTCTCAAGGACTATGTACACCTTTCCCCCTTAATCTCTATTAAGTACCACATTCATACAGGTGTTATCTACATCTGTTGGGGTGTGTGTGTGTGTGTGTATTGCTGCAGTATGGTGCTATTAGAAGTCTCCTGTTCTTTCTCGCTCTGCCCATCACACTCAACCCCCCCCCCACACACACACACACACACACACACACATTTCAGTTTCCTTTTCACCTGTTCCATCTGTCCTTGCACCACGTGTTCTGCAGGGCCAGCCCCCTCCCCCGCCGCAGGGCTGTGCCTCTGTCTAATGAACTGACACAGATGACACACACTGATTCTCTTCCACAGTACAGTCACGTCTGTCTGGATCGTACCAGGAATGAAACCACAGGCAGACGTGGAACCCCACCCCACCCCACGAACCCCTCGCCTTGCGTCCCAGCTCTGTAATAGAGCTCCAGGCATCTGCGCCTTGCTCGATCAAAGGAGCTTTTCTGACACGCACTGCCTTCTGGGAACTCGCACTGTAAGACATGCACGTGCAGTGAGTCTCAGTGCGTAAGCACATGAGATCTGCCAGCTCATCTCCACCTGCCTTTGTAGTTCCATTGTACTAACCTGTGACTTCACAAACAAACAAAAACTTCTAAGCCAGTTTAACTGGTTTTGTAGTCCTATCGTTCTAATATCTGGGCACTTGTAGAAGCTCTGCAACAAGTGCCAAACTACAAATCACAGGGGACTCACCTCAGGCTAAGAGCCAGCTGCTGGTCCTTAGACTTCAGGAGCTCAGCAACAGAGAAGCTAGCAGTGCCCAGGAAACTGCTCTGTGGAAAAACAAGATAAAAAAAACAGCTTTCAGCGGCAAGCCATGGAGCAAATGAGTTAGCAATATAAACAAGGGTACAGCACCACAACGTCATGCTGAAAGTGTAGTCAGCAGACAAATTGACCCAACTTTGCATATTATATACAGTGTTACACATCGGCGAGTCTACAGAATACCACATATTGTAGCCCTGTTTATGAAAACCTCACAGCCTTATGCCAGTGTTAGCTAAGCAACTGTGTGCTTGCAAGAATGAACATGTATAACACCTTTGTTATCACTGTCAGTGTTTTTAGAAACATACATCTGTTACCAACATTTGGTCTTTGAGCTTAGCAGCTACAAACCAGAAAACAGCTGCAAGGCATGCATGGGTATTATGATATACAATGAGCCATACGGCCTAAACACACACATACTCTTTCACAGTGTCTGATAATGCTTATTTACATGCCTGCAAGTCCTAATGAAGATCCTTGAATATTTATTTAACCTGTGTACAGCGTCACTCTTGAACGGACTTTGCAGCTTAAGAGTCATTTAAATGAAACTACTGGCATTAGCCATGAGCCAAGCCATGTGTGGCCAAAGGTGAGGGCGGAGACAGCTATGAGAGGAGGGGCCATCAGGGGGAGGGGGTGGAGCTAGCCATGAGAGGTGGGGCCACCAGGGCGAGAGGGAGGAGACAGCTGTGAAAAGAGGGGCTAGCAGGTGCCGTCAGTGAAGTGTCATGTATTCGAGGTCCACCCGGGCAACCAAAGGTGGACAGTCTGCCAGGTCAAACAGACTACAGTCTTCAGTCCCTACATCTCTTATTTGCTTATTCTCCAACTCCTTCCCTTCTCCATCACCCCTCTCTCTGTCTCTGTCATCCTCTCTCTCTCTGGATCATTTCCTTCTGATGCCTGTCACTGCTTCAGAAACTCGTTTACAAAGGGAACGTCCTAACGCAAAACC
This sequence comes from Brachyhypopomus gauderio, assembly GCF_052324685.1. Taxonomy (NCBI): domain Eukaryota; kingdom Metazoa; phylum Chordata; class Actinopteri; order Gymnotiformes; family Hypopomidae; genus Brachyhypopomus; species Brachyhypopomus gauderio. The sequence continues at coordinate 12,515,352 of NC_135225.1, read as the reverse complement.
CATATTGTAATCTCTAAGGCTATCTGCAGAGATGACACCTAGCATCTGGTGTGTGTGTGCGCGCGCGCGTGTGTGTGTGTATGTGTGTGTGTGTGTCAGAAGGCCCAAAGTAGGTCACAGAGAGAAGAACAAGCCAGCAACATCAATTTCAAACACACACATACTTACATATGTACAGACACAAACACACACCAACACGCAAGTGCACACACCAGATGCTGGAACTAGCAAAGGGAGAGTAGAATGCTAGTGGACTAGAGAAGGAAAGATGGACTGGCAAGAAGTAAAGAGGGAGCAAGAGAGAGGCAGAAAGAGAAGAGAGAGATAAAGACAAGGATGTATACTGTCTGGAAAGTTGCTGGTGTTTGACTAAACTCTGCTCATCAGGGCAAGGACACTGCTCTCCCAGTCTGAGCAGCTAATCACCCCCCCCCCCCCCCCTTTCTCTCTCTCATGCAACATAAGTAGGAACCCCTTGATATTTCCTCAAATTAATTCAAGCTCACTGTTCTTCAGTAAAGACCACAACACCATGCACCACCACCCACTACACCACCTCCCACTACACCACATCCCACTACACCCCCTCGCACTACTGCACCACCTCGCACTACAACACCTCGCACTGCACCACCTCCCACTGCACCACCTCCCACTGCACCATGTCTCACCGCACCATCTCCTACTACACCACCTCCCACAACAACACCTCCCACAACACCCACGAGAATTTGCATTGTCTAGAGGTTTCATGTTGGCCTGCACAGCATGAGATATATATCCGGAGACGCAGATGGAAATTCTGAAGTGAGGGGGACCAAACTGTACAATATATATGTCCCCCCAGTCCCCAGTGCCATCTGCGCCCCTGTCCAGAGACAAGAGACCCAACAGCCTTTCCCTTCAGTAGCTCACCACCTTCCTGGGACTGCACCTCCATGAACAACCCCCTTTGGTCCCATTTAAAAGGATGAAATGTTCAAAATAAACACAAGCTCATTAAGCTCATTAATTCAAGCTTAATTTCCATAGCAATACCGTCCTACCTAGATGAGGCCATTTTTTGAAGATTAAATGTGAACCACGATGGCGGTGTGTTCGTCTCTCTCCTATCACTAAGGCAGAAATGAAGCTCGGCTAATTCCGATTAAATGAACTGATGGATTGCTTGGTCCTCAGAGACAAGACACCAGCAATGGCTGAACGAAACAGATCTGTCTAACGATGTGGTGAACACCTCACACCTGTACACCCTACAGATCTCCATGGTTATGATGTCTTCACTCGCTGTCTCAAATGGAGTGATCAAAAAATAATTGTGACGTGATCCTTCCCTTTAGTCACAAAAGTGGAATATCCCAACTCCGACGTGGTTAGTCTTGCATTACCCAAGCAAGTTACACCTGAAGTCAACAACCAGAGTCTTGTGGAACAGAATAGCTGTACTAGAGCACTGACGTCACCATGCCCACGACACATGGCCATTGTTTCTGTGTGTCAGAGGTGACTGGGCTTGTTGTCGATCAGGCTGAGCTGCTCCTGAAACCACATGAGTCACACTGTGACACCTCTGCCGCACAAGCTACACCTAGCAGGCAAAAAACAACCTGTAGGTGTCTACAAAAGGGCTGCGGCTCTAACCGCGAGCAACGGGACTTTCTCTTTCTGCCCTGCTGCCTTGCTGCTACTGCACAGCGATGGTGGGGCATGTCAGCCACTTCCTGTTCCTGTCTGCTGCCCCAACCTCTCCATCACTTCCTTCCCTTGCTCGCTCTCTCTCTCTCTCTCTCTCTCTCTCTCTCTTTCTCTCCCCCTCTCCCTCTTTACTGCATTATCTCCTTTACAAATACACACACACACACACACACACACACACACACACACACACACACACACACACACACACACACACACACACACACACACACACAGAGGAAGCTCTGGTATGATGTGATCTAGGCTTAATGCTGCAGTTAGTGGTTTTCATTACAGGAGGGTTTGTTTACAAGGTTTCTTTCACGTTCTGCTGAGGCCCTTGTGCAGCTATAGCCAGATGCAGGTGAAGTGAAATTCAGGCTATGGATGAACATTCACACACAAGCTGGAAGGAAAAATGCTTGAATTCACAAGTGTCATTGTAGGCAGGAGAGCTACTTGACTTTTTTCAAAATAACAGCCATTTCATACACAAACGTCGACTCGACTATTCACAACCTCTCAACCATCTCTCTCACACATGCACAAACACATGCACACACAAACATGCACACATACCCACATCCATATATGGCCAGACACACACACACATGCGTGCGATTGCACTGATGGGTAGAGTAGTGGAGTGGGAGCAGTGCAGGTCAGGATTGGTCCCTACAGAAAATGTCCCCTTGTGTCCTGAGCTCTCCGTGCAGGAGAAACAACGCTCCATCCCAGAGAAAAGCAGGAGACACACGGCTCCTTCGCACAAAACCTGGGAGCCATTCAAGGAGCCAGAGGCAGAAAATCCAGACTTTCCTTGCGTGAAGTGCAATTCAGATCAGATCGACTGATTCAGATCAGATTATCTGGCTGCACTCAGTCACTCTCATTTATTTGTTTCCTCTCTCAGTTGGAGCCATCACGTTCTCCCACAGGACAGAGCTGCAGAGTTCTCAGCTTTGCCCTTTTCATTTACTCCGGATGACTTGTGAACTGTGTAACACACACACACACACACACACACACACACACACACACACACACACACACACACTTTCCAAATGGAACGAACACACACATTGTTACAAGCATCCGTTGATTTCTTCAAGCACGTGCTCACACACGCATACACAAACAAAATGTCAAGGTTGCAGTCTTAAATGCCATTGGCTGCTGTTCGCACAGTCATATAAATTCTGCATCTCCTTGCTTTATTGATTTGGCTCCGTTTATGTGACAGAACATTCGGTGCAGATGTCTACACACACAGACATACGTTCACACACTTACACACACTGTAAGCTCATACTCACTTGTCCGCAGTGCTGCCCAGACTTCACAGTATTCTTGTGGCGCTCCACTGTGGGGTACCCGACCTCCCCATATGCCTGCCTGAACGCACCCACTCTCTGGGCTACTGTCTATCCCCTCCGCTACGCTCTCTGACTGTGCACATGTACTCTCACACACACGCGCACATATATCCGCACGCACCACACAGCGGTAGCGAGTTCAGAGAGACACACAACCACAGCTAACACACAGACTGCTCTGAGAGAGACTGAGGCACTGCAATGTAAAGCTGAGCAGACCAAGGGAGGGGAGAGAGGAGAGAGAGAGAAGGAGGGACAGAGAGAGAGAGAGAGAGAGAGTACAAGGGACAGAGAGAGAATGAGAGAAAGAGAGAGAAAGAACGAGGGAGAGAGATTGAATGAGGGACAGAGAGAGAGAGAACAAGGGACAGAGAGACGGAGAACAAGAGAGAGAAGGAGGGACAGAGATAGAATGAGGGAGAAAGAATGAGAGAGAGAAGGAGAGACAGAGAAAGAGAGAGAACAAGGGACAGAAATAGAGAATGGGGGACATAGAGTGTTAGAGAGAATGAGGGACAGAGAGAAGATGTGGAAAAAGTGTGGAGGGGGAAGGTGAAAGACAGAATGACAGCAGTGACTGAAAAATAATTTGAGAGGGAGACAAATGAAGGGAGAGAGAGAGAGAGAGAGAGAGAGAGAGAGAGAGAAAGGGAGATGGGGAGATTGAGTGCATGCATGTGTGTGTATCAGGGTCAGTCACATTTTGTGTCTGCAGCTTGTGAGTCAGACAGTCAGCAAGGGAAAATCACTTGTTATAGTTTCTGGAATTCTCCTGTGCACTATCCACTCCTGAGGGCTGTTGTAATATACACCACTCACACCCACCCACCCATACACCACACCTACAGATTTGTCCTATCTGCTTTACTCTGATTCACACAGCGCACAGTGGGAACTTATTTCTATTCTTGTCTTATTTCTAATCTTGACTTAAAGCACTCCAACAGCCACCCTGCTCATACAGGCAATATCACATACAAATACAGACCCACATACTACACACAAACACACACCCACATGCAACACACAAACACGTACCCACATACAAAACAAAAACACACATTGTGTATTTTGTCATCATCTTTGATTCCTGAGTAAGAGGTCAGGAAGAAAATGAATTTCATAGTTATGCAGCCATACATTAAATCCAGTGGATTACGTTGATCCTGGAAGAGGCAGTGTATGCACATGCTAGCCAGAGGGTGGCACTGTTGAAACCACAGAACCAGAGACCTCAGCACTATGACCAAGAGGGACAAAGTTCTCACACGCTGGTGACAGACTTGTGAACTGTGTAACACACACACACACACACACACACACACACACACACACACACACACACACAGCTGGTCAGGGATGGAATGATATCTGGAGGTTAACTTTCAGATTACATGTCAGTGCAGGCTATGGTGACAGTCGTTTACATGTCTGACAGCTAAGACAGCTCTGTTACACTTTTATACTCAAAAACAGCTGTGGACGAGCTCCACACAGAACGTTCAGTATGGGCGGCGTGGAACTCTCTCTTCCTCTGGACCCTGTTCACTGACACCACTGCCTCATGCGTATCACACAGGAGTAAGGTCACATGCTGGCACGGGGTCAGTGGCCATGGCCTCTGCTCCAACAATGCTCAGACACATCACGCTCACAGGTCAGAGGTCATCATTAGAGAGCATAACACACACTGCCCCACACACACTTGCATGCAGCTTATAGCATTTATCATATAAAACACAACTGATTGTTGAGTGTGTGTGTAGAGTTAGGATCACACATACAGGAGTCTATCTCCGATTAACTTTTTTAAATCATCAACCAATCACAGTCGCTGTTGACATTGACATGTCATATCCCTGTCCAATCATCAGTCGTCTTTCTCTTCCACTCGTTATATCCCTGTATATCACAACACGGGCCACATGTTGGTGGAGCCCAGTGAAGAATTCTGACAAAGATACTGTGGCACTACCAGAATTTCTAAGTTTGCTTTGCTCTTTGATTCTACAGCCAGCGAAACTGTTTAAAGGTAGAAACTTACCTTTGATTTGCCCCTCCCTCCCTCCTTCGAAATAGAGAAAAGACAAAAGCTTGCTCAGATAAAACAACGATGGCTGTAAGGGGAAAAACTAATATCTTTCAACTTTATCTGATCCAACTGTATTGCAGGCACCAGAGCTAATCAAGCCAAACCAATGCATCTCAGCCCTAAATGGAAAACTCAGTCACCCAGGGAGGTTCGCACACTCAGTAAGTGTACTGTGGTCAGATGGTCTGTGCGCATGTGGTCTGTAGACAGAACTGTGACAGGACTTCTGAGAAAACAAGACACCAAGTAAAAAAACAAAACACACACACAAAACCCAAAACCACACACATATGGATGTGCACACGTACAGAAACACAAAGTGAAACACACACGTATCACTTCCTGACGCAACACAGCCTTGAAATGAACTTTAAGTTACGACTCTCTTCAAGTGCTGGGGAGGAGCAGTTTGAGCTTTGTGAGAGAGAGTCCGATATCGCATGGTACTGGAAAGGAGGTGTCCGCCTACCCGAGGAGAACACGCACTCGGATCCATCCACAGCACAGGGCTTTTATGTCTGCGCAATCCTACACGCAGCCAGGATCAGTCCAAGATCGCGCGGGACGCACTGTCAGTACCAAAACTCCCACAGCAACCTCTCAACGACTGGAACAAGGAAGCACACATGTGCGGTTTGCACGGCCATGACACACATTCCACTGCCAGTCCCGGCATGCTCCAAACCTCCCGTCTCTTCACCTCCTCCCTTCCTGTGTATTCACCTTCTCCCCTCCTGTCTCTTCACCTCCACCTCTCCTGCCCCCTACTGGCTTCTTTCCATTCTTACCTCATGCACTATTCCAGACACAGCAATACCAGTTGCAGGACATTCTCTCTCTCTCTCTCTCTCTCTCTCTCTCTCTCTCTCTCTCTCTCTCTCTCTCTCTCTCTCTCTCTCTCTCTCTCTCTCTCTGTCTCTCTCTCTGTCTCTCTCTCTGTCTCTCTCTCTGTCTCTCTGTCTGTCTCTCTGTCTGTCTCTCTGTCTGTCTCTCTGTCTGTCTCTCTGTCTGTCTCTCTGTCTCTCTGTGTGTGTGTGTCTTTGGCTGCCCTGCTCAAGCTCCCCCACAAAAACCCAAGGGGTCCCTCACTCAGCCGGGCTATTCTACGAACCCTGTGAACCCGTCCGGATCCGGTAGGGCCTGCAGGCCGAGCGCCATCTCACAGCCAGTAGATGTGTGAGGTTGCCCAAGTGGTTGGATCTGGTTAAGAGCCATCGACTATGGCCTCGCCATGGCCTCTGGGAGGTGGGCGTGTCCCAGCAGAATGCCATTGGGGGAAGGGAACACGGAGGGGCGGGGCAACAGGTCACACAGCCAGTGGCAATGCATGCTGGAGAGTGGAGGAGCTGGAGAGTGTACACCTCCATCTGTCCGCAGCCACCTCCACCTGTCCGCAGCCACCTCCACCCGTCCTGCACTCCCGTCATCTGAGCCGCTAGCGCTGCACACCCACCGCCTCACATCACCGCCCCCAGTACCGGACTTTTAAGACGGGGTGCACGAGGACACACGCTGTCATACACGGACACACACACGCAGATGAAGGAGCTGACTCATTGGTTCGAAGATTCAGTAAAGGAACAGTGACTGCGTGGTGACAATGACAAGGCTGGCAGAGACTGTTGTAATCACTAGTGAGTTCCTGTTTCCACATGTGTACCATCTGAGAAGGACAAGCAGCACCTCAGAACCAAGCGCTGAGTCGGGTTTAACTTCAGATATAAATCTCCATGTAAGCAGATACTGTGATGCATAAGACACACACACACACACACACACACACACACACACACACACACACACACACACGACACGCGCATGCGCATGCGCACACAGATCCAGCGCTGGTATTCTGTGAGAAGGGTCAATACCGCATTTAGTGGTGGTCAACACAAGAGTATTACTGAATATGTGTTCACACACAGACAGAGAGAGTTCAACCAATGATCTCTACTGTGGCAAATATCATGAGAAGTATATTGGTCAGTAGCAACAAAGTAATTTAAAGGAAACAGGACATTAATGTTTACCTATCTGAGTAAAAAAGACCTAAGCAGTACATCATCACATGGGGGTCGCAGTGGGCATCACAAGGGGGTTGTACTACTGCAGCTGTTATGACACATCTTACATCAAATTTAAGGCAGACCAAATCTGTTGTAGAAAAATCAACAGCTGTGCCTTCAGGTAGACCCATCAGTCACCATGTGATATGATCTGCCTGCAGCCATTTATAGGGCTGTCATTAATTCTCCAATTCAGATTTATGAACAGCCAGAAATCGTACAGTGGACAAGCTATGTACGATGATGCAGAGACTAGCACTGTTATTAGAGCAGAAACAAATTATGGTAGTAATGTTTTGAAAAGAAAAGTCCTACGAAAATGAATAGCAACTTACATACAGATACATAAAGAGGCATTATCTTTGTTTGGGAGAACAGACTACTAGAATAGTTTATTATTATGTACTGCAGATGATGATGATAAGATCAAAACAAATGTATTTCAGTGTCGGGGCTGCATAAAAACCCCCAAAAACAGAACCACAGGTAGTGACTGGTCTAGTCGAAGACCTACACATGCAGAGACGGGTCAGGTTGTAGACCTCCACATTCAGTTGGTTTGTTTCAACAAGCAGTCTCATTGGCCCTCTTTCAGTCTGGCACAGTTGGTGATCCCTCTCATTTGGCTGCCTAACACAGCTATTTACTGTAACACACTGCCAGGTGAAAGCACCAAGTTCCTGCTCTAATCGGCAACCTCAGTGACAGCAGATGGCGGCCATAACACCAAACAAAAATGGAAAGAACTGGAGAAAGTGTCCATCATTAGCACAAATGCTTCCACTGCACCACAGTGATTAGTCAGCCAACCGTCGGCTAATACTGATACATTTGGCAGCTGATCTGTTCAAGTAGGTGATATCATGACAATCAGCATTATGACAGCAGAGTAGACACCTGCAGGTGTTCTCTGTCAGGGTTGATGGGCTGTGGTCGCATGGAGGCTGGTCCCATCACCTTCTACAGGTGTTCCAGCCAAGCTACCGGGAGCAACCACTGCCTCATTCTCCCACATGACACACCGGACCCTGAGTCTAATTACGCTCTAATTACAGTCTAGTTAGAGCTAATTATCACTCAGTCCAGTGATTGGTGGTCTGGACATAAACTCAGAATAATGCAGGAGTGTTTGCTGTGCTAATTTAAATGCAGGTTTATATACAAATATCAATAGCACAGCTATACTCTGGTGTAGGCTGACCATTGTGCAGAAGGTAAAGAGCAGCCATGTGTCCCCTGAGGTGTGTGTGTGTGTGTGTGTGTGTGTGGTTTGTCTGGGAGGGAAACTGCATCTCCTTGTGGTTCCTTCGTATACTGCTCCATGGCCTCTGCATTCTTTTTAATTAGACCAAGTGTTTAGATTTACACAGCCACATTTAATTAGAATTGGCGTTTTCTTCTCCAAAGAATGGAGGCCTATACAAACACAGAGATAATTTATTTTATAGATAAATATCGACTTCAACAACCCTACACATTTACACTGGATAAATGTGTACAAATTAATATAGCCCACTACATAAACAAGGCTGACCAGCGGGCAAATTCTGCCCTAGAGGAGAGAATCTACAAACGCAACCATTTAAAGTAGCAGGGATTTACCCAAGCAACTTTATTTCATTCTTGGGTTTAATGATAGTGGATTATAGCATACCTATTAACAACTAATGAGCATCAGAATTCAGTAGATTGGTGTGTATAATAGAAAAGGGAGGCCAGTGCAGTGCAATGTAAGAACCTACTTTAAGTTTCCACTTCATAAACAAATCGCAGCACATACAGCATGGACCTCCTTCACAGCACCGTGCCAAGGCCCAGTCTCCACGCCAACCTCAGTCTGTCCTCATAAACGCTGGCGACGAGCTTACAACCCCAGACTTCAAAATGGTGGTTAAAAGAGAAGGCCTGCTCCGAGATGATGAAAACACATTTTATTCTGCGTCCTCGACAGTCACCCAACCATGTCTGGGCGTAAAATTGAGCACCAGCTTTATTTTATTTCAGCGCCATATTTGTAGAACAACTCGCAGCCTGCCAAGCTCATTCCTTCTCTGGAGGGTTGCCATACCCTGTTACACTGGGACTATAAAACCAGACAGCAGCCTTCCAAATAGCTTTTAATATTCGGCTCTGTGGAAAAACCCAGGGACGCCCGCACTAATTCGCCTCTTTTCACTTCACCAGTTTCAGAGGATACAGTTTAGCCTGCTGGTGTACGGAGGGCAGCCCCACCTTCTGAGGAGGGAAGCCAGTCTGAGGACCAAAGTTTGAGGACGTACGGAGCGCCTCGCCCAGGCCCAGGATCTCTGCCGGCTCCCGCAAAAGTTTGCGATAAAACCCTCTGCTGCTGCACTCTTCAGGAAAACTGAGCATGGCTGATAAAACTTAACAGACTGTCTAACCGCTGCAGCATGGGAAATGGAGTCTCGGAAGAGCAGGAAGGCTCCATAATCGGGGGCATAAATCACTGACTGACTGGGAGGAGAGAGAGGGAGAATGAGATGAGAGGAGGAGGAGGGAGAGCGATGTAGGCTCCAGGGGAAAGGGTAAGAAAAGGGGCGGAGCTTGCACTAGGTGCTGCACACACAACAGGAGGGCGTGTTTCTCACTGTCCCGCAGTGACGCTGTCCCACACAGCATGGTAGCAAGAATCTAAGGCTCTGATATTAACTGTGTTGTCAGCTCCAGTGACGTCTTACAGGTCTGAAAGAGAATGCAAGGCAAGGTGTTCATAAGTACAGGTAGGGGAGAATGGGTTATTAAAGAGGGGACAGTGATGCTGATTCAGTACAGCATGCTAATCTGAAAGTTAAAGGCTTCTAGCAGTGCAGGTTTGTGTGTGTGTGTGTGTGTGTGTGTGTGTGGCCAATCAGTGTGTCAACAGCTGCTCAAAGCTTGCTACATGTGGGGCTTGGGCCCCTCCTCTCCACTACAAATGGGAAAAGACACACACAAAGAGTTTTTTCCAGTGACAGCAGTCTATGGCACCACACACACACACACACACACGCACGCGCACACACGCACGCACACACACACACGGACACACACACACGGACACACACACACGGACACACACACACGGACACACACACGGACACACACACGGACACACACACGGACACACACACGGACACTCGCACACACGCACTCACTTGCATAAAGACACACACGCATGCCCCACTTCACAAGTGGAATTTCAGCTTGGACAAAAGAAAACGAATAAAAATACATATGTGACGCATGGCGGTCTTTGCGCATCCAGTCACTTGTTAAATGTCTTCGCCCAATCCCTCACGCCTTCGAGCCATGACAGTGGGCCAGAGGCAGTGCGGCGGGCGGCAGCGGGTGCTGTTCATGGAGGTGTTATCAGTGTGGGGCACCCGCGCAGGGGTCAGGCCAGAGGAGACTCGGCACGGAGCGTGGCTTTGCCCGGCTGGCCGACACCACTGTAATTGCTTCCATTGACCTCCTCTGATTGGAACTCTTTGCCACTCGAGCCTTATCTCAGAGAGGCCTGGGTCTGAACACACAGGCCCCCCGCTGATAGCGCCAGCGCTATGCTAACCTCCGCAGGGACCCGAGACGTTCCTGCAGCCAAGATCCCTATTCAGCCACCAGCTGTTCAGCAATGGGGGGAGGAGGGGGCGAATAGAGAGAGTAAGAGAAGGAGAGAGAGAAGGAGAGAGACAGTAAAAGCGGGAAAAAAAGCGACAGAGGCTTGAAAAGACTGAAGAGAACGAAAAAGAAAAAAAAATTCTCCATCATAAGGTCCAAAAGAAAGGCCCAGATAAGCAGACACTCTATTCAGACACTTTATCCATTATCTAAAAAAATAACATGCTTATGCCTAATAAATATTCATACCCTTTTACAGCAACTCCAATAATAATTATTATTCATACTGCCATGGTTTCCTTAAACCTATTCAGTCTCCTTCGTCATATTTGTTCTCTCTCTACTAGGAATTCATGCAGCTTGCTGTAAGGTCACACACACTCATAGAGGCACTCATTTAGGAGTGTGTAAGGTGTCTTCTACCAGCCATGCTGTTCGTTCTGGAGGTCAAGACCATTAGGTGCACGCTCATACAGACCCATCTCAGGAGAGAAGCAGGTCACAGAGGCCTGCCCCCCCCAACCCCCCCCCCCCCCCCCCCCCCCCCCCCCCCCCCCCCCCCCCCCCCCCCCAGACGTGGAGGTAGAGAGAGGTGGAGCATTCTGGAGCTGCGACAGTGCAGCACTGGCTTCTGGAAAGGAGGCGGGGTCAGGTGAGGAACGCAGGCTATCTGAAAAATCCTTCAGTTTTGAGGGAGCGTGAAAAAGAGGTGAAGGTGCAATTTAAAAGACAAAAGGTGAGTAAAAACTTACAAACTTTAACATCAGAGTGAATGTTGTTTACAACTTATAGCTTTCTGATTTACAGAGACATAGAGACATAATAGTAAAGCTCTCTGTAGATGTGCCTGAAGAACCTGACTCAAATCTAAAACAGGCAATGAATGCCAGGATGTGCCAGAGGAGTTCCTCCCCAGACCTCCTCTTCCTCCCCAGACCTCCCCTTCCTACAAAGACCTCCACTGGCAGCCATTTTTCACAGAGACTGCAGCGTTGCCCATTCTGGTGAAGAAAAAAAAATTAAGCTCTGGTTACCATGTGGACACCTGATCGTCTAAGACATTGCTTAGCAACAGAGGACAGCAAGAAGGACCTCCTAGTGTGAACATTGCCAATCCTACAGCAAGGCCACCATCAAGGATTAGCATGGCACAGCTGGGATTCAAACCTAAGTTCCAGTAGTGCTGACCAGTACCCTGGCTGTGTGTAGTCATCCCCATCAAGCAGTAGTGGGCAGGGAGAGGCTGTTCTCGGGGGAAAAAACCCAAAACTTTCCTAATTAGCAGGAATATCACAGAGCCGTGTTATTCCTGCAATTCTCAGCAGGCAGCGAGAGGCCTGTATAAACTCTACTGGAGTTCCCTCCATACCGTATACACAACATTAGACATCATCTGCTTATAGTGCACAAAGAGCTTTAGAAAATAAACAGTCAATAGAGTCCATATCAATACTGAACCTACTTACAGTGCCCCTTCCTATAGCATGCCTATGAACTGGTGGTGTTTTAGGCAGAAGCATTCGAAGATTTCTAAGGTTCCGAGTCTCTCTCTCTCTCTCTCTCACTCTGTCTCTCTCTCTCTCTCTCTCTCACACACACACACACACACACACACACACACACACACACACACACACACACACACACACACACACACACACACACCCCGTCTCTTTCAGTCAGAATCTGGGACATCTCTGTGAGTGAGCGTGTGCACATTTGTTTGATCTCTCATATGTCCTGCTCCCTTTTCTTTGGATCTCTCCGTCTCCATCAGTTTCACCTCCACCCCACCCCCACCCCCCACCTCCACGTCCCGCCACCCCCTCTTGTCTTTGATCTCTCCCCCCACTACTCCTTTTCAGCTCTGACGGGATTGGAGATGTCTTGTTCCATTTCTCTCTGGTTATCCTTCTCTCTGCCCTTAGTCAGATATTCATAGAGAATGGTACAGAGGAGGCTAGGCTCCGCCCACCAGCATGCCTTGTGGAAGGCCTGGCTTGAGGAGCCCTGTACTACCACTTTAAAGATTAGTGCTAGTGCACGTCGGCGCACGTGAATGTGAGGACACCTGGGTGTTCACCGTGCCTGTGCGGCGGGATGGGCGTGGCCATGCGTCAGGGCGTGCACGAGAGGCCGCGTGGCACGCACATGTGCTCCAGCACCTCTGACTGGAGCTGCCCCAAGAGCTCTTGGACCAATCACATCGCAGGATTCTGGAGGAGAACAGGAGTCACATCTCTCGCGAACAGCTCGGTCCTGCTCAGGCGCAAGACAAATCGCTGTATGATTAGCCATGATGCTGTTCCACTGGCACCCATGACACATTCATTAAGGCGGCGGACAGTGGATAATTGCTTTCTACTGACAACAAGTCCCAGGGCCGATAATAGTCCCGGCACGGTTACGGTTCCGTACGGGAGGTAAACGAGCACTAAAAGGAAGAGAAATCTTATCTGCATTCAGCACATGCCTCTTCCGCACTTAATTGACTCTGTTGGTTTTCCTTTCTTCATCTGTCTCACCCTTTCTGTAATCTAATTGCATGTAATATATATAGTACCACCATGGGTCTGGCTTTTGCTTATGGTTCAAAATTGTTTCAGCAGATTATTTAACTGCTAAACAGGTACATAAACAAACAGGGATTTTGGCACATTTGGGTGTTCGGCCTCAGAACATGGGTAGAAAAAACTGAATGATCAGACACTCACATACACAGACAGCAACGATGTTTACAGTGTCTGGCTAAACGTCTTTGATCCACAGATAAGACTCCTACAGTGCGAGATCCCACACAGCGCACAGAGGGTGGGAAGGGAGTCTGGACCCCTCCCATACAGGCCGACAGGCACAGAACTAACCTGGACCTCCTCGCCCTCCTCCGGCACCACCCACGGCTGCACCAGAACCCCAGCAGCAGTCGGGCTCGGTTCCCCCTCCTCTCCATCCCTGCTTTGAGTCCCACTGCTTACTCTACCTCTGTCTTCTCTCTCATTAACCCTTTTTGTCTCTCTCTCTCTCCTCTCAACCTTTCCCTTTTCTCCCTCTATCTTTTGTTGTACCTTTTTCTTTCATTCTCACTTTCAATTTCAGCACCCTTTCCCTTTCCTCTTTCACCTGCTCTCTGTCTCTCTCTCTCTCTCTCTCTCCCTCCCTCTCACCTGTTCTCTCCCGCTCTCTCTACCTCTCTCTCTCTCCCTCTCCTGTTCTCTTATTCATGCAAACACAGCAGGTAGCATCACAGAATGCTTGGCACTGGAGCTCCAGGCGAAAAGGAAATGATCCTTGGATGAAACATGAAGTGATTGGCTCCGTTCAGAATGCCAAGGCACTGGATAGCAACAACGGCCACAATACCTCCTTCTGTTTCCTTCAGCCAATTATAACCATGAGTCTTGAAGTGGACACGCAGGTTGAAGGCAGTGACTCGGAGGTGAGTTTCCTCACTATAGTAACACAGCCGTGGTCATTAAAAACCTGCCAGCCAAGGTTTGTTCAGCTTCCAGTACGCTTGGAGAATCAAACAACTTTAGAAATTGTGCCAATACACGCACACAAACACACCTACTCACACACGCACACGCACGCACGCACTCGCGCACACACACACACACACACACACACACACACACACACACACACACACACACACACACACACACCTACTCACACACGCACGCACGCGCACGCGCACGCACACACACACACACACACACACACACACACACACACACACACACACACACACACACACACACACACAAACACACACACACAAACACAAACACAACTACATGCACACACACCTATATGCACACCCAGCAAGCAGCGTTTGGTTGAGTGGGCCTCATTATCCACCCTGCCTGATCTGCAGTGTGGGATCAATCAGAGACGTCACAGCCCGTGACACTCAGAGGCCCAGCACCAAAGCCATCAAAGCCATCGCATCTGGACCAGTGGCCAGGAACACATATCACACCGGGGCCTGCACAGGTTGCACGGCCACACACAGGCCGCACAACCCCACGCAAGCCGCACGACCCCACACAGGCCAAACGGCCCCACACAAGCCCCACGGCCCTGCAACCAACCTGCTCACCTCCTCTCTGGAAAAACGCACAATGCTTCCTGCAGCTTCTCCGCAGCCTTCGTGAGCCTCCAGCTGGAGTTCCCACAGGTACCTCAGCAGTGCTCTGTGCCAGCATTGAGCCAGAAGTAGACAAACATTCTCCGACAGCTACGACCGCACCTCAGACCAAACCGACAGGCTACACTACAGCCTCTGCAAAAGAACTGAAAGTGAGAAAGGCATTCAGCCCATCCCTGAAATACTGTGATTGCAACAAACCTCCGGAGTCCACCAAACCACATACACTTTGGATTCTTCCACTTACTCTTCTTCTCCATTTACTGTACACACAAGGGCAAATGTATTAAAGCCAATTAATTACTTAATTAATTCATCAGTCTTTTAATATGAAGTCATCTGTGGAATCTATCGCAACATTGTTTCGATAGATTTTATTACAACATTGTTGTTGTAATAAAACAGCAATGTAACGCACAGCTGAATCAGTAGTGACCTCCAGGGGAGATCACGCATCCAGCCCACTCTTCCCAGTGCACAGGGCATAAACCCAGCAGACTCCTCTTCCATTACCAGTCTGAGAGACTGGGAGATGAATGAGCCCTGTGTGTGAACGCGGTGAAGGAGCAGGGGAGAGCAGCTAGGGCTGCTCCCTCAACTCCCCACCTCGCTGGGCCGCTGGGCCTAATGAGGCCGAACTCCCCAGAAATCCCGTCTAACCAAGGCCCGACTAATCAAGGCCCGAGCCTAGGCCATCTCCTGCAGCAGGCAGAGCAACCATAAAGCCGTTAAAGGTGCAATTAAAGACGCGGTGAGGAATAGCAGCTGGCCAATTTGCGATACCTTGGTAACAGACGCTTCCTCTGAGTAGACATCTCAGCCCATAAATAAAATCAAATTAACCTGAAATTTTGCTTCTTTGTGAGGTGAAGATACTGTCTGGAATGATGACCCTGTGAGCAGCCATTTAATTACAATCTTGGCACGTGGACCTCTAAGAAATGGACCACCTATTACAATTTCACAGCACGCATTCTCAAGGTGAATTTAAACAAACTAACAAGACGAGACAGGCAGATTCTGTTGAAGGTCTGCACTACTGAAGCAGCATCCAGTTATATCACAGGACATAGTGAGACTCGTTTACTCTATGGCATGCGGCATCGTTGTGGCGTAAACACGGTTAATGTCAGCGGTCCAGCACATGAACAT